>NW_028242235.1:0-170222 GCF_964263255.1 Lissotriton vulgaris | reverse complement strand
GGCATCCACTGTCCCTAATCGTGCAAAAAAATTTCAATTGACTTGTTGAAATATTGCAATCACCCTTATTCAAAAACGTAATTTAAATCTACTTTTTAGCAGTAACACCCTCACATTTTTCATAAAACAAACACATTTTTTTCAGGAATCTACTCTCTGAAACCTAAAACGAATTAAAAAAAACATCTTTCTAGGCATCCACTCTCCCTAATCTTCCAAGAAAATTTCAATTAACTTATTGAAATATTGCAATCACCCTTATCCAAAAACGCTATTTAAATCAACTTTTTAGCAGTAACACACTCACATTTTTCATAAAACAAACACATTTTTTTTCAGGAATCTACTCTCTGGAACCTAAAACTAATTTAAAAAAAACATCTTTCTAGGCATCCACTGTCCCTAATCGTGCAAGAAAATTTCAATTGACTTGTTGAAATATTGCAATCACCCTTATTCAAAAACGAAATTTAAATCAACTTTTTAGCAGTAACACCCTCACATTTTTCATAAAACAAACACATTTTTTTCAGGAATCTAGTCTCTGAAACCTAATACTAATTTAAAAAAGAAATCTTTCTATGCATCCACTGTCCCTAATCGTGCAAGAAAATTTCAATTGACTTGTTGAAATATTGCAATCACCCTTATCCAAAAACGAAATTTAAATCAACTTTTTTGCAGTAACACACTCACATTTTTCATGAAACAAATAATTTTTTTTTCAGGAATCCACTCTCTGGAACCTATAACGAATTTGTAAAAAACATCTTTCTAGGCATCCACTCCCCCTGATCTTGCAAGAAAATTTCAATTAACTTGTTGAAATATTGCAATCACCCTTATCCAAAAACGAAATTTAAATCAACTTTTTAGCAGTAACACACTCACATTTTTTATAAAACAAACACATTTTTTTCAGGAATCTACTCTCTGGAACCTAAAACTAATTTTAAAAAAACATCTTTCTAGGCATCCACTGTCCCTAATCGTGCAAGAAAATTTCAATTGACTTGTTGAAATATTCCAATCACCCTTATCCAAAAACGAAATTTAAATCAACTTTTTAGCAGTAACACACTCACATTTTTCATAAAACAAACACATTTTTTTCAGGAATCTACTCTCTGGAACCTAAAACTAATTTTAAAAAAACATCTTTCTAGGCATCCACTGTCCCTAATCGTGCAAGAAAATTTCAATTGACTTGTTGAAATATTGCAATCACCCTTATTCAAAAACTAAATTTAAATCAACTTTTTAGCAGTAACACCCTCACATTTTTCATAAAACAAACACATTTTTTTCAGGAATCTACTCTCTGGAACCTAAAACTAATTTAAAAAAAAACATCTTTCTAGGCATCCACTGTCCCTAATCGTGCAAGAAAATTTCAATTGACTTGTTGAAGTATTGCAATCACCCTTATCCAAAAACGAAATTTAAATCAACTTTTTAGCAGTAACACACTCACATTTTTCATAAAACAAACACATTTTTTTTCAGGAATCTACTCTCTGGAACCTAAAACTAATTTTAAAAAAACATCTTTCTAGGCATCCACTGTCCCTAATCGTGCAAGAAAATTTCAATTGACTTGTTGAAATATTGCAATCACCCTTATCCAAAAACGAAATTTAAATCAACTTTTTAGCAGTAACACACTCACATTTTTCATAAAACAAACACATTTTTTTCAGGAATCTACTCTCTGAAACCTAAAACTAATTTTAAAAAAACATCTTTCTAGGCATCCACTGTCCCTAATCGTGCAAGAAAATTTCAATTGACTTATTGAAATATTGCAATCACCCTTATTCAAAAACGAAATTTAAATCAACTTTTTAGCAGTAACACCCTCACATTTTTCATAAAACAAACACATTTTTTTCAGGAATCTACTCTCTGAAACCTAAAACTAATTAAAAAAAACATCTTTCTAGGCATCCACTCCCCCTAATCTTCCAAGAAAATTTCAATTAACTTATTGAAATATTGCAATCACCCTTATCCAAAAACGATATTTAAATCAACTTTTTTGCAGTAACACACTCACATTTTTCATAAAACAAACACATTTTTTTCAGGAATCTACTCTCTGAAACCTAAAACTAATTTAAAAAAAACATCTTTCTAGGCATCCATTGTCCCCAATCTTGCAAGAAAATTTCAATTGACTTGTTGAAATGATGCATTCACACCTATCCTGAAACTAAATTTAAATCAACTTTTTTGCAGTAACACACTCACATTTTTCATGAAACAAATAATTTTTTTTTCAGGAATCCACTCTCTGGAACCTATAACGAATTTGTAAAAAACATCTTTCTAGGCATCCACTCCCCCTGATCTTGCAAGAAAATTTCAATTAACTTGTTGAAATATTGCAATCACCCTTATCCAAAAACGAAATTTAAATCAACTTTTTAGCAGTAACACACTCACATTTTTCATAAAACAAACACATTTTTTTCAGGAATCTACTCTCTGGAACCTAAAACTAATTTTAAAAAAACATCTTTCTAGGCATCCACTGTCCCTAATTGTGCAAGAAAATTTCAATTGACTTGTTGAAATATTCCAATCACCCTTATCCAAAAACGAAATTTAAATCAACTTTTTAGCAGTAACACACTCACATTTTTCATAAAACAAACACATTTTTTTCAGGAATCTACTCTCTGAAACCTAAAACTAATTTTAAAAAAATATCTTTCTAGGCATCCACTGTCCCTAATCGTGCAAGAAAATTTCAATTGACTTGTTGAAATATTGCAATCACCCTTATTCAAAAACGTAATTTAAATCTACTTTTTAGCAGTAACACCCTCACATTTTTCATAAAACAAACACATTTTTTTCAGGAATCTACTCTCTGAAACCTAAAACGAATTAAAAAAAACATCTTTCTAGGCATCCACTCTCCCTAATCTTCCAAGAAAATTTCAATTAACTTATTGAAATATTGCAATCACCCTTATCCAAAAACGATATTTAAATCAACTTTTTAGCAGTAACACACTCACATTTTTCATAAAACAAACAAATTTTTTTCAGGAATCTACTCTCTGGGACCTAAAACTAATTTTAAAAAAACATCTTTCTAGGCATCCACTGTCCCTAATCGTGCAAGAAAATTTCAATTGACTTGTTGAAATATTGCAATCACCCTTATTCAAAAACGAAATTTAAATCAACTTTTTAGCAGTAACACCCTCACATTTTTCATAAAACAAACACATTTTTTTCAGGAATCTACTCTCTGAAACCTAATACTAATTTAAAAAAGAAATCTTTCTATGCATCCACTGTCCCTAATCGTGCAAGAAAATTTCAATTGACTTGTTGAAGTATTGCAATCACCCTTATCCAAAAACGAAATTTAAATCAACTTTTTAGCAGTAACACACTCACATTTTTCATAAAACAAACACATTTTTTTCAGGAATCTACTCTCTGGAACCTAAAACTAATTTTAAAAAATCATCTTTCTAGGCATCCACTGTCCCTAATCGTGCAAGAAAATTTCAATTGACTTGTTGAAGTATTGCAATCACCCTTATCCAAAAACGAAATTTAAATCAACTTTTTAGCAGTAAGACACTCACATTTTTCATAAAACAAACACATTTTTTTCAGGAATCTACTCTCTGAAACCTAAAACTAATTTTAAAAAAATATCTTTCTAGGCATCCACTGTCCCTAATCGTGCAAGAAAATTTCAATTGACTTGTTAAAATATTGCAATCACCCTTATTCAAAAACGAAATTTAAATCAACTTTTTAGCAGTAACACCCTCACATTTTTCATAAAACAAACAAATTTTTTTCAGGAATCTACTCTCTGAAACCTAAAACTAATTAAAAAAAACATCTTTCTAGGCATCCACTCTCCCTAATCTTCCAAGAAAATGTAAATTAACTTATTGAAATATTGCAATCACCCTTATCCAAAAACAATATTTAAAACAACTTTTTAGCAGTAACACACTCACATTTTTCATAAAACAAACACATTTTTTTCAGGAATCTACTCTCTGGAACCTAAAACTAATTTTAAAAAAAATCTTTCTAGGCATCCACTGTCCCTAATCGTGCAAGAAAATTTCAATTGACTTGTTGAAATATTGCAATCACCCTTATACAAAAACGAAATTTAAATCAACTTTTTAGCAGTAACACACTCACATTTTTCATAAAACAAACACATTTTTTTCAGGAATCTACTCTCTGAAACCTAAAACTAATTTTAAAAAAATATCTTTCTAGGCATCCACTGTCCCTAATCGTGCAAGAAAATTTCAATTGACTTGTTGAAATATTGCAATCACCCTTATTCAAAAACGAAATTTAAATCAACTTTTTAGCAGTAACACCCTCACATTTTTCATAAAACAAACACATTTATTTCAGGAATCTACTCTCTGAAACCTAAAACTAATTAAAAAAAACATCTTTCTAGGCATCCACTCTCCCTAATCTTCCAAGAAAATTTCAATTAACTTATTGAAATATTGCAATCACCCTTATCCAAAAACGATATTTAAATCAACTTTTTAGCAGTAACACACTCACATTTTTCATAAAACAAACACATTTTTTTCAGGAATCTACTCTCTGGAACCTAAAACTAATTTTAAAAAAACATCTTTCTAGGCATCCACTGTCCCTAATTGTGCAAGAAAATTTCAATTGACTTGTTGAAATATTGCAATCACCCTTATCCAAAAATGAAATTTAAATCAACTTTTTAGCAGTAACACACTCACATTTTTCATAAAACAAACACATTTTTTTCAGGAATCTACTCTCTGGAACCTAAAACTAATTTTAAAAAAACATCTTTCTAGGCATCCACTGTCCCTAATCGTGCAAGAAAATTTCAATTGACTTGTTGAAGTATTGCAATCACCCTTATCCAAAAACGAAATTTAAATCAACTTTTTAGCAGTAACACACTCACATTTTTCATAAAACAAACACATTTATTTCAGGAATCTACTCTCTGAAACCTAAAACTAATTAAAAAAAACATCTTTCTAGGCATCCACTCTCCCTAATCTTCCAAGAAAATTTCAATTAACTTATTGAAATATTGCAATCACCCTTATCCAAAAATGAAATTTAAATCAACTTTTTAGCAGTAACACACTCACATTTTTCATAAAACAAACACACTTTTTTTCAGGAATCTACTCTCTGGAACCTAAAACTAATTTTAAAAAAACATCTTTCTAGGCATCCACTGTCCCTAATCGTGCAAGAAAATTTCAATTGACTTGTTGAAATATTGCAATCACCCTTATTCAAAAACGAAATTTAAATCAACTTTTTAGCAGTAACACCCTCACATTTTTCATAAAACAAACACATTTTTTTCAGGAATCTACTCTCTGGAACCTAAAACTAATTTTAAAAAAACATCTTTCTAGGCATCCACTGTCCCTAATCGTGCAAGAAAATTTCAATTGACTTGTTGAAGTATTGCAATCACCCTTATCCAAAAACGAAATTTAAATAAACTTTTTAGCAGTAACACACTCACATTTTTCATGAAACAAACACATTTTTTTTCAGGAATCTACTCTCTGGAACCTAAAACTAATTTTAAAAAAACATCTTTCTAGGCATCCACTGTCCCTAATCGTGCAAGAAAATTTCAATTGACTTGTTGAAATATTGCAATCACCCTTATCCAAAAACGAAATTTAAATCAACTTTTTAGCAGTAACACACTCACATTTTTCATAAAACAAACACATTTTTTTCAGTATGGCTGAGATACCCGCCACCCCCTCTCAACACAATCCCCAAAGGAGGGAAACCGGAAACAGTTCTTGAAGTTTTTGGAAGAGGGAGGGAGTGACCCTCCCGGCCGTATTTATTAAAACAAAGATTAAAACATTATATTAATGTACAATTTCATTACCACATTGCGATGTTTGGCTAACCTTAACAGATTCTCTAATACAGAGGTTCTCCTAGCCGAACTAACATCCTACAAAACATTGACTTGAAATTATGAAATTGTACATCCTAACGTTTAAGGGCCAACGGCAAGGTCGTAACCGGTGTCAAGATCCCTAACCAGGAATACCCCCCCCCCACTTGGGAGGGGCGACAGGACTGAGGCGTACCTCCAGTGCAACTACCAATTTCCCTTGACTTGACGGGGGCACCAATAAACTCGACGCCATTTAAAGGTCGTTCGAGGACTCGTGTGAGGTTATCTAGAAGGCAGCGTAGACCTCCCCCCAAACCCCACACAACTTACCACATCTGCCGTCGCAGACGTCACTGGCCCCGGGAAATTCCCCAGGAGGGGGCTGTAACCCCTCCTACCCAGGAAGGGGCCTTGACCGCCTTTCCTTTTCTTTCGGTGACCCATCCTTAGAAGGGACCGCCTCCCCGTTGAGGGGCCAATGGCCACCTCCCCCGAGCGCTCCCATCCGTGTTGGGTGACGCCCACTCATAGGGATCTTCCAATTAGTGCTCACCGATCATGACCTTACCGCCCGACCAAAATAAATACGACAATGTTAACTAAATTACTAAACGACTACCTATGAAAAGACAGTAGCAACAACCACTTTATTAAAAGCATGCTTACTGATAAACACAAAAGCAGAAATACTTTATTTGCAGAACATAACACAAATCGACCAGACTTTATTGCATACTCAAAGTCATCACGATAATCACCATAACCTGTAAACGAAAATCAGAGTTATCCATCACATTTTTATTCAGACTGTATTAAAACCACTTGCTGTCCTCAGGGGCTGGTGGGTGGGTTAAAATTGGCTCTTCGTTCCGTCTCGAGCTCACGTGCAGCGAGGAGGTGCAGCTTCAGAGCACAGGAACAAGAGGATGTCTTCGGGTCTTGCGTCCCTTTTTATCCGTCTTCAGGGCGGGCGTAAACCCGCCCCTGCCTGCCCCGAGGGCGTGGCCAGCCGCGTCAGTGTCTAGGCCAGCCCACTCTAGGGCGGGAAAAAGCGCGCCCCGGCTACGCCGCTTCGGGCATACCAGCCGGGACACGCCACCCGCCCAAGATGGCTTCCCGGGGGGATCGTGGTACTCTGCCATACGTGCGGGGGGACCGAGTGGTCGCCCCTTTCCATATGGCTGAGATACCCGCCACCCCCTCTCAACACAATCCCCAAAGGAGGGAAACCGGAAACAGTTCTTGAAGTTTTTGGAAGAGGGAGGGAGTGACCCTCCCAGCCGTATTTATTAAAACAAAGATTAAAACATTATATTAATGTACAATTTCATTACCACATTGCGACGTTTGGCTAACCTTAACAGATTCTCTAATACAGAGGTTCTCCTAGCCGAACTAACATCCTACAAAACATTGACTTGAAATTATGAAATTGTACATCCTAACGTTTAAGGGCCAACGGCAAGGTCGTAACCGGTGTCAAGATCCCTAACCAGGAATACCCCCCCCCCACTTGGGAGGGGCGACAGGACTGAGGCGTACCTCCAGTGCAACTACCAATTTCCCTTGACTTGACGGGGGCACCAATAAACTCGACGCCATTTAAAGGTCGTTCGAGGACTCGTGTGAGGTTATCTAGAAGGCAGCGTAGACCTCCCCCCAAACCCCACACAACTTACCACATCTGCCGTCGCAGACGTCACTGGCCCCGGGAAATTCCCCAGGAGGGGGCTGTAACCCCTCCTACCCAGGAAGGGGCCTTGACCGCCTTTCCTTTTCTTTCGGCGACCCATCCTTAGAAGGGACCGCCTCCCCGTTGAGGGGCCAATGGCCACCTCCCCCGAGCGCTCCCATCCGTGTTGGGTGACGCCCACTCATAGGGATCTTCCAATTAGTGCTCACCGATCATGACCTTACCGCCACAGGCCGGATAGTTGACCGGCTATCCGGACCCCCCACAAAGCTCCTACCTAAAGGTCATGTTTTAACGTTTTTAACCATGCTAAGAAGTCTCCTATGAGTAACTCATTCCCCACCCGAGACAAATGCACACCATCCCCCAAATACATACTGTCGTCACTAATACAGCCATGCGAAATAGAATGCAATGTCCTGGAACGGAACAACCTACTCACTTTGTTATTAAGCTTTCTAACAGAATGATTCAAAGCATGAATAGAAATAGCCCCTCGCCACACCTTTCGTGGGATCATATGGGACCACGCAATTATGCACCCCGGAACTCTCCTCGCCAACCAACTTACAGTGGAAAGCATTGCCTCCAGGAGAAGTCGTCTACCGGTGGTGACCAAATCATTGCCTCCTAGATGTACTATGACTATAGACGGCGGTGACCTCGTCCGCCCTAACAAACCCTCGAAAAATGTTTGAAACTGGTCAATACAGAGACCGCCCCTTCCGTAGAAGGACACCCTGTACCCGTATTCCCCAGCTACGTGAATCATGTCACCTGCTTTGAATACGTCCGCGGCACGCCTCACGTGTGAGTGGCCCACGACCCACACCTCCTTTTTCACAGCCGGTGATGTCTGACCGCTGGCCCGGTGTTGGGTCGACTGCATAGTCCGCCCCGCCTCGTAGGCTTGCGCAACTGAAAATCAAACAAAAACAAGAGGCGTGAGTACATCGTTACAGCTTCACAACATGTGTAACCGCACATACCTCTTATAACAATTGGAGGACCAACGCCCCACTCGTTTCACTTGTTCAACATTAAGACCCCTAGCTGTGGCTTCTGTCGCAGCCCCTATCCGAAAGGAATGGGTCCCAAACTCGCCCGGGTTCAAGCCCGCAGCGGCAATTGACATCGCAAGCACCCGCTGAAACTGAAATTTCGTCAGTGGGGTGGCGTCTGCGTGTCTCAACAAGGTCCCCCCCCATGATGCCACCCTTCGTGCTAGGTATTCTTCTAAACACTTTATCGGACACATGGAGGACCCGGGAATCCTGCGTATGATTATGCAGTCACCCATCCCACCTTGATCGGTCTTGGACCTGACAAAGGAGACCGTCATTGTCTCACCTCTGATCTGAACATGTTCCTGGCACAAACCCCCTGTCACATCCTGTTTGTTCCTTGCCACCAGTTCACTTACCCGCATCGCCCCATGGAATGCCAGCGTAAAAGCGGCTCGGAACAACACTGTCTCAAACTGAGATGAACATGTGGAAGGGAGTGTGGCCAACAACTGGGCCAACCTATCCAAACCTATCGGGCGCCTCTCATCTACTCTGCGACCTTCAAGGCGTTGCCACCCACGCAGCGCTTTCTGTACAACGAAAGACGCTGTCGGGTCCTGGATACCATGAGCCCTGGCAACAAAGGAAATGGCAGCACGATGCCTCTGGGCCGTAGCCACCGATTTCCCAGCCCTATGTAAGGACATCAGAAAATTCACTACCCATTCCTCGTGGCCCCACAGCCCCTCTCTATCGGGCCCCAAAAAGGCTAAATAGGACCGAAACGCCCCTTCATATGCCTTCCTCGTCCTTGGTGCTAGACTCTCTCCCACGAGGTGACGAAGTTCGGGGCACCGAGAGACCAGAGAGCTTCGGGAAAGGGTGCCGGCTCTGGGTCCGCTGTGGGAAGGAAACCCGAGAAAGCCTGCATATGAAAACGAGACAGTGCATCAGCCGCCTGATTCATTACCCCCGGGACATGTTTTGCTCTGAATAGCACATTCAGTTGCATACACAGTAAGACAATTTCTTTGAGCAGTCTTAAAATCATTTTACATCGTGCAGCCTGGCTATTGATGCACTCGACCACGGTCATATTGTCAGACCAAAAAATCACAGAGTGATCTTTGAACCCTTCGGGCCAGGTTCTCAGGGCCACCAAAATGGGGAAAAGTTCAAGGAAAGCAATATTGCTTGTGAGACCATTGTCATGCCACCATGTCGGCCACCTTTGTGCCGACCATTTTGTGCCGAAGATGGCGCCAAAACCTATGCTACCTGCTGAATCGGTCCATAGCCCCAGCTCTTCCGAGGACACGGCTGGTTCGTTCCAGACGACTCGACCATTAAAGTCCGCCAGGAATGCTAACCAAATGCGCATGTCCTGGCGGACCTCAGCCGATAGTCTCGTGCGATGATGGCCCTCCTTCAGGCCGACCATAACTTGGGCAATTGAACGGGAGAAGGGGCGGGCCATTGGTATTACCCTCAGGGCAAAATGCAACTGTCCCACCAACTGCTGTAATTGATGCAGCGTAACTTTAGATCCATTTATACACACTCGGAGGGCTGCCCTGAATTTTAACACTTTGTCAGCTGGCAAACGAAAACAACCCTCACTGGAGTCTAACTCGATCCCCAGAAACTCAAGGCAAGTCGTAGGACCCACCGTCTTACCTGGTGCCAATGGCACACCAAACTGCTTCATTAACACACAAAATTCGGCCAAGGCCCGGCCACATTCGAGATCCCCGGCTGCCCCAAGGAACAGAAAATCATCAAGGTAATGCATTACATGGTGGAAACCCGTCTTCTTTGTGAAGACCCATTGTAGAAAACTACTAAATTTCTCGAAATAGGCACAAGATATCGAGCACCCCATCGGCATACACTTATCCATGTAATAACAACCCTGAAACATGAAACCCAGGAGACGCTGGTCGTCTGGGTGTACCGGGAGCAATCGGAACGCTGACTCGATATCTGACTTCGCCATCAGCGCCCCGGGCCCCAGGCGATTCAAAATGGCTACGGCCTCATCGAAGGATGCGTACCGCACCGAACATACTTCCGGATCTATTGCATCATTAACAGACAGACCACGTGGAGCTGATAAATTATGAATCAATCGGAACTCCCCCGGGTCCTTCTTGGGGACCACCCCTAAAGGAGAACAAACAAAATCATGCACCGGGGGTACACTAAACGGGCCGGCGACCCGACCTCGAGTAACCTCTTTTCGGATCTTATCCTGTACCACGGTCGTATGCTGCAGGACCGAAAGTTGATTTTTACACTTCTCCACACCCTGAAAGTCCCCCACCGGGATGCGGAAACCATACGAAAATCCGTTCCGCAGCACCCCAGCAGAAGCACGATCCGGGTATTCACTGAGCCAGGGAATCATCGCCAAGGTATCAATCGGGGTAGGTAAAGGCGCCCCTCGGACTATGTTAGACCTGTTTGGCGCCTCCTCTCCCCCCGTTATCACCCGTTTTGGCTCTGCACGTGGACTCAGGATGGGGCGACCCGCACCCACTACATTCATGTTTAAATTTACACGTTCCCTGGGGTCTAGTACATTTACCTCTGTTGAAATTAAAGCACAACCCCCTTTTTCCAGTATTGCCGGCAGGTCTCGACTGATCGTCGGTACCCGTACCTGAACGAAAGGGCGTCCCCCCATATTGGCGGGAGGATTCGCCAACATTACTTCCTACCAATGGCATTTTCAACATACCTGTCTCCTTCATTTTATCCCATGTCAAAGAATCATAACAGTCCCAGGTCAAGCTTTTATTATGCTCTTTAGCCTTTCGAAAAAGATTATCGTAGCAAAACCAATGGTTACCCTGGTATGATGTCGAGTACCCCATGATTCGCGACTGATAGGTCGGCAATTCGGAAAGCAACTCGGGCCTACGTTCCCCCAATATCGACGTAAAGATTCCCCATGCATTGCCCCAATTGCCAATATTCTCATTCACTTTAAAGGCGGCCATTTTTGCACGCCAAACACTCGGATGCATGAGGTCTTTCTGACCCTTAACATGCTCCACTTCATAATGATCAACAAGCAACGAGAAGATGTTCACATATTCCCCTGCCCAAATCTTTTCCTTAATTGCCAAAGGCACATGTTGACCCAACCTTTCTCTACGAGAGGGTGCTGACTCATCCCTTGCAATCGGCAATGGCCGCTTACCTGCACCGGACGCTGCCTCTGCGGTCGCAATCGTCCCTTGTGGCTTGTCAACTACTGCAACCGGGGCGGCCACCTTGGCTGCTTCACGTTTCTCGCGCAATTGCTTCATAAGCGCCTGCGCCTCGGCAGCCGTGGCGCCCTCACTACTTTCGCCCAACCACGCTGCAAGTTGTGCTGCCAGCTCGGGTGGCATATCTTCATTGGACACCGGGGTGACCACCACGGGAATCGGATTCCCCTCCGCCGGTACTGGGGTTGGCGCTTCGAGCGGGGTACAGGGAACCGGGACGTCTCCCCCAGCTGGTCCCCTCCTTGGCCTCTTGGCTCTCCCTCCTGGAGCTGCTCCAGCCGACGGACGTTCCGGCCCCCCTTCCCCGTCTCTCTCCGCCACCCGTTTCTTTAGCTCGGTCATCTCCTTCATGAGAACCCGAACCATCTGTTCGGTCGTCATTCTCTTCCCGCCTTTCTTGGGCATTTCTCCGACAGAGTATCTGTAAGACAAAAGAAAGATTACAACGCTCAAAATTGGCTCTTCGTTCCGTCTCGAGCTCACGTGCAGCGAGGAGGTGCAGCTTCAGAGCACAGGAACAAGAGGATGTCTTCGGGTCTTGCGTCCCTTTTTATCCGTCTTCAGGGCGGGCGTAAACCCGCCCCTGCCTGCCCCGAGGGCGTGGCCAGCCGCGTCAGTGTCTAGGCCAGCCCACTCTAGGGCGGGAAAAAGCGCGCCCCGGCTACGCCGCTTCGGGCATACCAGCCGGGACACGCCACCCGCCCAAGATGGCTTCCCGGGGGGATCGTGGTACTCTGCCATACGTGCGGGGGGACCGAGTGGTCGCCCCTTTCCAGAATCTACTCTCTGAAACCTAAAACTAATTTAAAAAAAACATCTTTCTAGGCATCCACTGTCCCTAATCGTGCAAGAAAATTTCAATTGACTTATTGAAATATTGCAATCACCCTTATTCAAAAACGAAATTTAAATCAACTTTTTAGCAGTAACACCCTCACATTCTTCATAAAACAAACACATTTTTTTCAGGAATCTACTCTCTGAAACCTAAAACTAATTAAAAAAAAACATCTTTCTAGGCATCCACTCTCCCTAATCTTCCAAGAAAATTTCAATTAACTTATTGAAATATTGCAATCACCCTTATCCAAAAACGATATTTAAATCAACTTTTTTGCAGTAACACACTCACATTTTTCATAAAACAAACACATTTTTTTCAGGAATCTACTCTCTGAAACCTAAAACTAATTTAAAAAAAACATCTTTCTAGGCATCCATTGTCCCCAATCTTGCAAGAAAATTTCAATTGACTTGTTGAAATGATGCATTCACACCTATCCTGAAACTAAATTTAAATCAACTTTTTTGCAGTAACACACTCACATTTTTCATGAAACAAATATTTTTTTTTTCAGGAATCCACTCTCTGGAACCTATAACGAATTTGTAAAAAACATCTTTCTAGGCATCCACTCTCCCTAATCTTGCAAGAAAATTTCAATTAACTTGTTGAAATATTGCAATCACCCTTATCCAAAAACGATATTTAAATCAACTTTTTAGCAGTAACACACTCACATTTTTCATAAAACAAACACATCTTTTTTCAGGAATCTACTCTCTTGAACCTAAAACTAATTTAAAAAAAATATCTTTCTAGGCATCCACTGTCCCTAATCGTGCAAGAAAATTTCAATTGACTTGTTGAAATATTGCAATCACCCTTATCCAAAAATGAAATTTACATCAACTTTTTAGCAGTAACACACTCAACTTTTTTCATAAAACAAACACATCTTTTTTCAGGAATCTACTCTCTGGAACCTAAAACTAATTTTAAAAAAAACATCTTTCTAGGCATCCACTGTCCCTAATCGTGCAAGAAAATTTCAATTGACTTGTTGAAATATTGCAATCACCCTTATTCAAAAACAAAATTTAAATCAACTTTTTAGCAGTAACACCCTCACATTTTTCATAAAACAAACACATTTTTTTCAGGAATCTACTCTCTGGAACCTAAAACTAATTTAAAAAAAACATCTTTCTAGGCATCCACTGTCCCTAATCGTGCAAGAAAATTTCAATTGACTTGTTGAAGTATTGCAATCACCCTTATCCAAAAACGAAATTTAAATCAACTTTTTAGCAGTAACACACTCACATTTTTCATAAAACAAACACATTTTTTTTCAGGAATCTACTCTCTGGAACCTAAAACTAATTTTAAAAAAACATCTTTCTAGGCATCCACTGTCCCTAATCGTGCAAGAAAATTTCAATTGACTTGTTGAAATATTGCAATCACCCTTATCCAAAAACGAAATTTAAATCAACTTTTTAGCAGTAACACACTCACATTTTTCATAAAACAAACACATTTTTTTCAGGAATCTACTCTCTGAAACCTAAAACTAATTAAAAAAAACATCTTTCTAGGCATCCACTCTCCCTAATCTTCCAAGAAAATTTCAATTAACTTATTGAAATATTGCAATCACCCTTATCCAAAAACGATATTTAAATCAACTTTTTTGCAGTAACACACTCACATTTTTCATAAAACAAACACATTTTTTTCAGGAATCTACTCTCTGAAACCTAAAACTAATTTAAAAAAACATCTTTCTAGGCATCCATTGTCCCCAATCTTGCAAGAAAATTTCAATTGACTTGTTGAAATGATGCATTCACACCTATCCTGAAACTAAATTTAAATCAACTTTTTTGCAGTAACACACTCACATTTTTCAAGAAACAAATAATTTTTTTTTCAGGAATCCACTCTCTGGAACCTATAACGAATTTGTAAGAAACATCTTTCTAGGCATCCACTCCCCCTGATCTTGCAAGAAAATTTCAATTAACTTGTTGAAATATTGCAATCACCCTTATCCAAAAACGAAATTTAAATCAACTTTTTAGCAGTAACACACTCACATTTTTCATAAAACAAACACATTTTTTTCAGGAATCTACTCTCTGGAACCTAAAACTAATTTTAAAAAAACATCTTTCTAGGCATCCACTGTCCCTAATCGTGCAAGAAAATTTCAATTGACTTGTTGAAATATTCCAATCACCCTTATCCAAAAACGAAATTTAAATCAACTTTTTAGCAGTAACACACTCACATTTTTCATAAAACAAACACATTTTTTTCAGGAATCTACTCTCTGAAACCTAAAACTAATTTAAAAAAAATATCTTTCTAGGCATCCACTGTCCCTAATCGTGCAAAAAAATTTCAATTGACTTGTTGAAATATTGCAATCACCCTTATTCAAAAACGTAATTTAAATCTACTTTTTAGCAGTAACACCCTCACATTTTTCATAAAACAAACACATTTTTTTCAGGAATCTACTCTCTGAAACCTAAAACGAATTAAAAAAAACATCTTTCTAGGCATCCACTCTCCCTAATCTTCCAAGAAAATTTCAATTAACTTATTGAAATATTGCAATCACCCTTATCCAAAAACGCTATTTAAATCAACTTTTTAGCAGTAACACACTCACATTTTTCATAAAACAAACAAATTTTTTTCAGGAATCTACTCTCTGGAACCTAAAACTAATTTAAAAAAAACATCTTTCTAGGCATCCACTGTCCCTAATCGTGCAAGAAAATTTCAATTGACTTGTTGAAATATTGCAATCACCCTTATTCAAAAACGAAATTTAAATCAACTTTTTAGCAGTAACACCCTCACATTTTTCATAAAACAAACACATTTTTTTCAGGAATCTACTCTCTGAAACCTAATACTAATTTAAAAAAGAAATCTTTCTATGCATCCACTGTCCCTAATCGTGCAAGAAAATTTCAATTGACTTGTTGAAATATTGCAATCACCCTTATCCAAAAACGAAATTTAAATCAACTTTTTTGCAGTAACACACTCACATTTTTCATGAAACAAATAATTTTTTTTTCAGGAATCCACTCTCTGGAACCTATAACGAATTTGTAAAAAACATCTTTCTAGGCATCCACTCCCCCTGATCTTGCAAGAAAATTTCAATTAACTTGTTGAAATATTGCAATCACCCTTATCCAAAAACGAAATTTAAATCAACTTTTTAGCAGTAACACACTCACATTTTTCATAAAACAAACACATTTTTTTCAGGAATCTACTCTCTGGAACCTAAAACTAATTTTAAAAAAACATCTTTCTAGGCATCCACTGTCCCTAATCGTGCAAGAAAATTTCAATTGACTTGTTGAAATATTCCAATCACCCTTATCCAAAAACGAAATTTAAATCAACTTTTTAGCAGTAACACACTCACATTTTTCATAAAACAAACACATTTTTTTCAGGAATCTACTCTCTGGAACCTAAAACTAATTTTAAAAAAACATCTTTCTAGGCATCCACTGTCCCTAATCGTGCAAGAAAATTTCAATTGACTTGTTGAAATATTGCAATCACCCTTATTCAAAAACTAAATTTAAATCAACTTTTTAGCAGTAACACCCTCACATTTTTCATAAAACAAACACATTTTTTTCAGGAATCTACTCTCTGGAACCTAAAACTAATTTTAAAAAAAACATCTTTCTAGGCATCCACTGTCCCTAATCGTGCAAGAAAATTTCAATTGACTTGTTGAAGTATTGCAATCACCCTTATCCAAAAACGAAATTTAAATCAACTTTTTAGCAGTAACACACTCACATTTTTCATAAAACAAACACATTTTTTTTCAGGAATCTACTCTCTGGAACCTAAAACTAATTTTAAAAAAACATCTTTCTAGGCATCCACTGTCCCTAATCGTGCAAGAAAATTTCAATTGACTTGTTGAAATATTGCAATCACCCTTATCCAAAAACGAAATTTAAATCAACTTTTTAGCAGTAACACACTCACATTTTTCATAAAACAAACACATTTTTTTCAGGAATCTACTCTATGAAACCTAAAACTAATTTTAAAAAAACATCTTTCTAGGCATCCACTGTCCCTAATCGTGCAAGAAAATTTCAATTGACTTATTGAAATATTGCAATCACCCTTATTCAAAAACGAAATTTAAATCAACTTTTTAGCAGTAACACCCTCACATTTTTCATAAAACAAACACATTTTTTTCAGGAATCTACTCTCTGAAACCTAAAACTAATTAAAAAAAACATCTTTCTAGGCATCCACTCCCCCTAATCTTCCAAGAAAATTTCAATTAACTTATTGAAATATTGCAATCACCCTTATCCAAAAACGATATTTAAATCAACTTTTTTGCAGTAACACACTCACATTTTTCATAAAACAAACACATTTTTTTCAGGAATCTACTCTCTGAAACCTAAAACTAATTTAAAAAAAACATCTTTCTAGGCATCCATTGTCCCCAATCTTGCAAGAAAATTTCAATTGACTTGTTGAAATGATGCATTCACACCTATCCTGAAACTAAATTTAAATCAACGTTTTTGCAGTAACACACTCACATTTTTCATGAAACAAATAATTTTTTTTTCAGGAATCCACTCTCTGGAACCTATAACGAATTTGTAAAAAACATCTTTCTAGGCATCCACTCCCCCTGATCTTGCAAGAAAATTTCAATTAACTTGTTGAAATATTGCAATCACCCTTTTCCAAAAACGAAATTTAAATCAACTTTTTAGCAGTAACACACTCACATTTTTCATGAAACAAACACATTTTTTTCAGGAATCTACTCTCTGGAACCTAAAACTAATTTTAAAAAAACATCTTTCTAGGCATCCACTGTCCCTAATCGTGCAAGAAAATTTCAATTGACTTGTTGAAATATTCCAATCACCCTTATCCAAAAACGAAATTTAAATCAACTTTTTAGCAGTAACACACTCACATTTTTCATAAAACAAACACATTTTTTTCAGGAATCTACTCTCTGAAACCTAAAACTAATTTTAAAAAAATATCTTTCTAGGCATCCACTGTCCCTAATCGTGCAAGAAAATTTCAATTGACTTGTTGAAATATTGCAATCACCCTTATTCAAAAACGTAATTTAAATCTACTTTTTAGCAGTAACACCCTCACATTTTTCATAAAACAAACACATTTTTTTCAGGAATCTACTCTCTGAAACCTAAAACGAATTAAAAAAAACATCTTTCTAGGCATCCACTCTCCCTAATCTTCCAAGAAAATTTCAATTAACTTATTGAAATATTGCAATCACCCTTATCCAAAAACGATATTTAAATCAACTTTTTAGCAGTAACACACTCACATTTTTCATAAAACAAACACATTTTTTTCAGGAATCTACTCTCTGGGACCTAAAACTAATTTTAAAAAAACATCTTTCTAGGCATCCACTGTCCCTAATCGTGCAAGAAAATTTCAATTGACTTGTTGAAATATTGCAATCACCCTTATTCAAAAACGAAATTTAAATCAACTTTTTAGCAGTAACACCCTCACATTTTTCATAAAACAAACACATTTTTTTCAGGAATCTACTCTCTGAAACCTAATACTAATTTAAAAAAGAAATCTTTCTATGCATCCACTGTCCCTAATCGTGCAAGAAAATTTCAATTGACTTGTTGAAGTATTGCAATCACCCTTATCCAAAAACGAAATTTAAATCAACTTTTTAGCAGTAACACACTCACATTTTTCATAAAACAAACACATTTTTTTCAGGAATCTACTCTCTGGAACCTAAAACTAATTTTAAAAAAAAATCTTTCTAGGCATCCACTGTCCCTAATCGTGCAAGAAAATTTCAATTGACTTGTTGAAATATTGCAATCACCCTTATTCAAAAACGAAATTTAAATCAACTTTTTAGCAGTAACACCCTCACATTTTTCATAAAACAAACACATTTATTTCAGGAATCTACTCTCTGAAACCTAAAACTAATTAAAAAAAACATCTTTCTAGGCATCCACTCTCCCTAATCTTCCAAGAAAATTTCAATTAACTTATTGAAATATTGCAATCACCCTTATCCAAAAACGATATTTAAATCAACTTTTTAGCAGTAACACACTCACATTTTTCATAAAACAAACACATTTTTTTCAGGAATCTACTCTCTGGAACCTAAAACTAATTTTAAAAAAACATCTTTCTAGGCATCCACTGTCCCTAATTGTGCAAGAAAATTTCAATTGACTTGTTGAAATATTGCAATCACCCTTATCCAAAAATGAAATTTAAATCAACTTTTTAGCAGTAACACACTCACATTTTTCATAAAACAAACACATTTTTTTCAGGAATCTACTCTCTGGAACCTAAAACTAATTTTAAAAAAACATCTTTCTAGGCATCCACTGTCCCTAATCGTGCAAGAAAATTTCAATTGACTTGTTGAAGTATTGCAATCACCCTTATCCAAAAACGAAATTTAAATCAACTTTTTAGCAGTAACACACTCACATTTTTCATAAAACAAACACTTTTTTTCAGGAATCTACTCTCTGGAAACTAAAACTAATTTTAAAAAAACATCTTTCTAGGCATCCACTGTCCCTAATCGTGCAAGAAAATTTCAATTGACTTGTTGAAATATTGCAATCACCCTTATCCAAAAATGAAATTTAAATCAACTTTTTAGCAGTAACACACTCACATTTTTCATAAAACAAACACATTTTTTTCAGGAATCTACTCTCTGAAACCTAAAACTAATTTTAAAAAAACATCTTTCTAGGCATCCACTGTCCCTAATCGTGCAAGAAAATTTCAATTGACTTATTGAAATATTGCAATCACCCTTATTCAAAAACGAAATTTAAATCAACTTTTTAGCAGTAACACCCTCACATTTTTCATAAAACAAACACATTTTTTTCAGGAATCTACTCTCTGAAACCTAAAACTAATTAAAAAAAACATCTTTCTAGGCATCCACTCTCCCTAATCTTCCAAGAAAATTTCAATTAACTTATTGAAATATTGCAATCACCCTTATCCAAAAACGATATTTAAATCAACTTTTTTGCAGTAACACACTCACATTTTTCATAAAACAAACACATTTTTTTCAGGATTTTACTCTCTGAAACCTAAAACTAATTTAAAAAAAACATCTTTCTAGGCATCCATTGTCCCCAATCTTGCAAGAAAATTTCAATTGACTTGTTGAAATGATGCATTCACACCTATGCTGAAACTAAATTTAAATCAACTTTTTTGCAGTAACACACTCACATTTTTCATGAAACAAATATTTTTTTTTTCAGGAATCCACTCTCTGGAACCTATAACGAATTTGTAAAAAACATCTTTCTAGGCATCCACTCTCCCTAATCTTGCAAGTAAATTTCAATTAACTTGTTGAAATATTGCAATCACCCTTATCCAAAAACGATATTTAAATCAACTTTTTAGCAGTAACACACTCACATTTTTCATAAAACAAACACATTTTTTTCAGGAATCTACACTCTGGAATCTAAAACTAATTTTAAAAAAACATCTTTCTAGGCATCCACTGTCCCTAATCGTGCAAGAAAATTTCAATTGACTTGTTGAAATATTGCAATCACCCTTATTCAAAAACGTAATTTAAATCTACTTTTTAGCAGTAACACCCTCACATTTTTCATAAAACAAACACATTTTTTTCAGGAATCTACTCTCTGTAACCTAAAACGAATTAAAAAAAACATCTTTCTAGGCATCCACTCTCCCTCATCTTCCAAGAAAATTTCAATTAACTTATTGAAATATTGCAATCACCCTTATCCAAAAACGCTATTTAAATCAACTTTTTAGCAGTAACACACTCACATTTTTCCTAAAACAAACACATTTTTTTCAGGAATCTACTCTCTGGAACCTAAAACTAATTTAAAAAAAAGATCTTTCTAGGCATCCACTGTCCCTAATCGTGCAAGAAAATTTCAATTGACTTGTTGAAATATTGCAATCACCCTTATTCAAAAACGAAATTTAAATCAACTTTTTAGCAGTAACACCCTCACATTTTTCATAAAACAAACACATTTTTTTCAGGAATCTACTCTCTGAAACCTAATACTAATTTAAAAAAGAAATCTTTCTATGCATCCACTGTCCCTAATCGTGCAAGAAAATTTCAATTGACTTGTTGAAATATTGCAATCACCCTTATCCAAAAACGAAATTTAAATCAACTTTTTTGCAGTAACACACTCACATTTTTCATGAAACAAATAATTTTTTTTTCAGGAATCCACTCTCTGGAACCTATAACGAATTTGTAAAAAACATCTTTCTAGGCATCCACTCCCCCTGATCTTGCAAGAAAATTTCAATTAACTTGTTGAAATATTGCAATCACCCTTATCCAAAAACGAAATTTAAATCAACTTTTTAGCAGTAACACACTCACATTTTTCATAAAACAAACACATTTTTTTCAGGAATCTACTCTCTGGAACCTAAAACTAATTTTAAAAAAACATCTTTCTAGGCATCCACTGTCCCTAATCGTGCAAGAAAATTTCAATTGACTTGTTGAAATATTCCAATCACCCTTATCCAAAAACGAAATTTAAATCAACTTTTTAGCAGTAACACACTCACATTTTTCATAAAACAAACACATTTTTTTCAGGAATCTACTCTCTGGAACCTAAAACTAATTTTAAAAAAACATCTTTCTAGGCATCCACTGTCCCTAATCGTGCAAGAAAATTTCAATTGACTTGTTGAAATATTGCAATCACCCTTATTCAAAAACTAAATTTAAATCAACTTTTTAGCAGTAACACCCTCACATTTTTCATAAAACAAACACATTTTTTTCAGGAATCTACTCTCTGGAACCTAAAACTAATTTAAAAAAAAACATCTTTCTAGGCATCCACTGTCCCTAATCGTGCAAGAAAATTTCAATTGACTTGTTGAAGTATTGCAATCACCCTTATCCAAAAACGAAATTTAAATCAACTTTTTAGCAGTAACACACTCACATTTTTCATAAAACAAACACATTTTTTTTCAGGAATCTACTCTCTGGAACCTAAAACTAATTTTAAAAAAACATCTTTCTAGGCATCCACTGTCCCTAATCGTGCAAGAAAATTTCAATTGACTTGTTGAAATATTGCAATCACCCTTATCCAAAAACGAAATTTAAATCAACTTTTTAGCAGTAACACACTCACATTTTTCATAAAACAAACACATTTTTTTCAGGAATCTACTCTCTGAAACCTAAAACTAATTTTAAAAAAACATCTTTCTAGGCATCCACTGTCCCTAATCGTGCAAGAAAATTTCAATTGACTTATTGAAATATTGCAATCACCCTTATTCAAAAACGAAATTTAAATCAACTTTTTAGCAGTAACACCCTCACATTTTTCATAAAACAAACACATTTTTTTCAGGAATCTACTCTCTGAAACCTAAAACTAATTAAAAAAAACATCTTTCTAGGCATCCACTCCCCCTAATCTTCCAAGAAAATTTCAATTAACTTATTGAAATATTGCAATCACCCTTATCCAAAAACGATATTTAAATCAACTTTTTTGCAGTAACACACTCACATTTTTCATAAAACAAACACATTTTTTTCAGGAATCTACTCTCTGAAACCTAAAACTAATTTAAAAAAAACATCTTTCTAGGCATCCATTGTCCCCAATCTTGCAAGAAAATTTCAATTGACTTGTTGAAATGATGCATTCACACCTATCCTGAAACTAAATTTAAATCAACTTTTTTGCAGTAACACACTCACATTTTTCATGAAACAAATAATTTTTTTTTCAGGAATCCACTCTCTGGAACCTATAACGAATTTGTAAAAAACATCTTTCTAGGCATCCACTCCCCCTGATCTTGCAAGAAAATTTCAATTAACTTGTTGAAATATTGCAATCACCCTTATCCAAAAACGAAATTTAAATCAACTTTTTAGCAGTAACACACTCACATTTTTCATGAAACAAACACATTTTTTTCAGGAATCTACTCTCTGGAACCTAAAACTAATTTTAAAAAAACATCTTTCTAGGCATCCACTGTCCCTAATCGTGCAAGAAAATTTCAATTGACTTGTTGAAATATTCCAATCACCCTTATCCAAAAACGAAATTTAAATCAACTTTTTAGCAGTAACACACTCACATTTTTCATAAAACAAACACATTTTTTTCAGGAATCTACTCTCTGAAACCTAAAACTAATTTTAAAAAAATATCTTTCTAGGCATCCACTGTCCCTAATCGTGCAAGAAAATTTCAATTGACTTGTTGAAATATTGCAATCACCCTTATTCAAAAACGTAATTTAAATCTACTTTTTAGCAGTAACACCCTCACATTTTTCATAAAACAAACACATTTTTTTCAGGAATCTACTCTCTGAAACCTAAAACAAATTAAAAAAAACATCTTTCTAGGCATCCACTCTCCCTAATCTTCCAAGAAAATTTCAATTAACTTATTGAAATATTGCAATCACCCTTATCCAAAAACGATATTTAAATCAACTTTTTAGCAGTAACACACTCACATTTTTCATAAAACAAACACATTTTTTTCAGGAATCTACTCTCTGGGACCTAAAACTAATTTTAAAAAAACATCTTTCTAGGCATCCACTGTCCCTAATCGTGCAAGAAAATTTCAATTGACTTGTTGAAATATTGCAATCACCCTTATTCAAAAACGAAATTTAAATCAACTTTTTAGCAGTAACACCCTCACATTTTTCATAAAACAAACACATTTTTTTCAGGAATCTACTCTCTGAAACCTAATACTAATTTAAAAAAGAAATCTTTCTATGCATCCACTGTCCCTAATCGTGCAAGAAAATTTCAATTGACTTGTTGAAGTATTGCAATCACCCTTATCCAAAAACGAAATTTAAATCAACTTTTTAGCAGTAACACACTCACATTTTTCATAAAACAAACACATTTTTTTCAGGAATCTACTCTCTGGAACCTAAAACTAATTTTAAAAAAAAATCTTTCTAGGCATCCACTGTCCCTAATCGTGCAAGAAAATTTCAATTGACTTGTTGAAGTATTGCAATCACCCTTATCCAAAAACGAAATTTAAATCAACTTTTTAGCAGTAAGACACTCACATTTTTCATAAAACAAACACATTTTTTTCAGGAATCTACTCTCTGAAACCTAAAACTAATTTTAAAAAAATATCTTTCTAGGCATCCACTGTCCCTAATCGTGCAAGAAAATTTCAATTGACTTGTTAAAATATTGCAATCACCCTTATTCAAAAACGAAATTTAAATCAACTTTTTAGCAGTAACACCCTCACATTTTTCATAAAACAAACAAATTTTTTTCAGGAATCTACTCTCTGAAACCTAAAACTAATTAAAAAAAACATCTTTCTAGGCATCCACTCTCCCTAATCTTCCAAGAAAATGTCAATTAACTTATTGAAATATTGCAATCACCCTTATCCAAAAACAATATTTAAAACAACTTTTTAGCAGTAACACACTCACATTTTTCATAAAAGAAACACATTTATTTCAGGAATCTACTCTCTGAAACCTAAAACTAATTAAAAAAAACATCTTTCTAGGCATCCACTCTCCCTAATCTTCCAAGAAAATTTCAATTAACTTATTGAAATATTGCAATCACCCTTATCCAAAAACGATATTTAAATCAACTTTTTAGCAGTAACACACTCACATTTTTCATAAAACAAACACATTTTTTTCAGGAATCTACTCTCTGGAACCTAAAACTAATTTTAAAAAAACATCTTTCTAGGCATCCACTGTCCCTAATTGTGCAAGAAAATTTCAATTGACTTGTTGAAATATTGCAATCACCCTTATCCAAAAATGAAATTTAAATCAACTTTTTAGCAGTAACACACTCACATTTTTCATAAAACAAACACATTTTTTTCAGGAATCTACTCTCTGGAACCTAAAACTAATTTTAAAAAAACATCTTTCTAGGCATCCACTGTCCCTAATCGTGCAAGAAAATTTCAATTGACTTGTTGAAGTATTGCAATCACCCTTATCCAAAAACGAAATTTAAATCAACTTTTTAGCAGTAACACACTCACATTTTTCATAAAACAAACACTTTTTTTCAGGAATCTACTCTCTGGAACCTAAAACTAATTTTAAAAAAACATCTTTCTAGGCATCCACTGTCCCTAATCGTGCAAGAAAATTTCAATTGACTTGTTGAAATATTGCAATCACCCTTATCCAAAAATGAAATTTAAATCAACTTTTTAGCAGTAACACACTCACATTTTTCATAAAACAAACACATTTTTTTCAGGAATCTACTCTCTGAAACCTAAAACTAATTTTAAAAAAACATCTTTCTAGGCATCCACTGTCCCTAATCGTGCAAGAAAATTTCAATTGACTTATTGAAATATTGCAATCACCCTTATTCAAAAACGAAATTTAAATCAACTTTTTAGCAGTAACACCCTCACATTTTTCATAAAACAAACACATTTTTTTCAGGAATCTACTCTCTGAAACCTAAAACTAATTAAAAAAACATCTTTCTAGGCATCCACTCTCCCTAATCTTCCAAGAAAATTTCAATTAACTTATTGAAATATTGCAATCACCCTTATCCAAAAACGATATTTAAATCAACTATTTTGCAGTAACACACTCACATTTTTCATAAAACAAACACATTTTTTTCAGGATTTTACTCTCTGAAACCTAAAACTAATTTAAAAAAAACATCTTTCTAGGCATCCATTGTCCCCAATCTTGCAAGAAAATTTCAATTGACTTGTTGAAATGATGCATTCACACCTATGCTGAAACTAAATTTAAATCAACTTTTTTGCAGTAACACACTCACATTTTTCATGAAACAAATATTTTTTTTTTCAGGAATCCACTCTCTGGAACCTATAACGAATTTGTAAAAAACATCTTTCTAGGCATCCACTCTCCCTAATCTTGCAAGTAAATTTCAATTAACTTGTTGAAATATTGCAATCACCCTTATCCAAAAACGATATTTAAATCAACTTTTTAGCAGTAACACACTCACATTTTTCATAAAACAAACACATTTTTTTCAGGAATCTACACTCTGGAATCTAAAACTAATTTTAAAAAAACATCTTTCTAGGCATCCACTGTCCCTAATCGTGCAAGAAAATTTCAATTGACTTGTTGAAATATTGCAATCACCCTTATTCAAAAACGTAATTTAAATCTACTTTTTAGCAGTAACACCCTCACATTTTTCATAAAACAAACACATTTTTTTCAGGAATCTACTCTCTGAAACCTAAAACGAATTAAAAAAAACATCTTTCTAGGCATCCACTCTCCCTCATCTTCCAAGAAAATTTCAATTAACTTATTGAAATATTGCAATCACCCTTATCCAAAAACGCTATTTAAATCAACTTTTTAGCAGTAACACACTCACATTTTTCCTAAAACAAACACATTTTTTTCAGGAATCTACTCTCTGGAACCTAAAACTAATTTAAAAAAAAGATCTTTCTAGGCATCCACTGTCCCTAATCGTGCAAGAAAATTTCAATTGACTTGTTGAAATATTGCAATCACCCTTATTCAAAAACGAAATTTAAATCAACTTTTTAGCAGTAACACCCTCACATTTTTCAAAAAACAAACACATTTTTTTCAGGAATCTACTCTCTGAAACCTAATACTAATTTAAAAAAGAAATCTTTCTATGCATCCACTGTCCCTAATCGTGCAAGAAAATTTCAATTGACTTGTTGAAATATTGCAATCACCCTTATCCAAAAATGAAATTTAAATCAACTTTTTAGCAGTAACACACTCACATTTTTCATAAAACAAACACATTTTTTTCAGGAATCTACTCTCTGGAACCTAAAACTAATTTTAAAAAAACATCTTTCTAGGCATCCACTGTCCCTAATCGTGCAAGAAAATTTCAATTGACTTGTTGAAATATTGCAATCACCCTTATTCAAAAACAAAATTTAAATCAACTTTTTAGCAGTAACACCCTCACATTTTTCATAAAACAAACACATTTTTTTCAGGAATCTACTCTCTGGAACCTAAAACTAATTTTAAAAAAAACATCTTTCTAGGCATCCACTGTCCCTAATCGTGCAAGAAAATTTCAATTGACTTGTTGAAATATTGCAATCACCCTTATCCAAAAACGAAATTTAAATCAACTTTTTAGCAGTAACACACTCACATTTTTCATAAAACAAACACATTTTTTTCAGGAATCTACTCTCTGAAACCTAAAACTAATTTTAAAAAAACATCTTTCTAGGCATCCACTGTCCCTAATCGTGCAAGAAAATTTCAATTGACTTATTGAAATATTGCAATCACCCTTATTCAAAAACGAAATTTAAATCAACTTTTTAGCAGTAACACCCTCACATTTTTCATAAAACAAACACATTTTTTTCAGGAATCTACTCTCTGAAACCTAAAACTAATTAAAAAAAACATCTTTCTAGGCATCCACTCCCCCTAATCTTCCAAGAAAATTTCAATTAACTTATTGAAATATTGCAATCACCCTTATCCAAAAACGATATTTAAATCAACTTTTTTGCAGTAACACACTCACATTTTTCATAAAACAAACACATTTTTTTCAGGAATCTACTCTCTGAAACCTAAAACTAATTTAAAAAAAACATCTTTCTAGGCATCCATTGTCCCCAATCTTGCAAGAAAATTTCAATTGACTTGTTGAAATGATGCATTCACACCTATCCTGAAACTAAATTTAAATCAACTTTTTTGCAGTAACACACTCACATTTTTCATGAAACAAATAATTTTTTTTTCAGGAATCCACTCTCTGGAACCTATAACGAATTTGTAAAAAACATCTTTCTAGGCATCCACTCCCCCTGATCTTGCAAGAAAATTTCAATTAACTTGTTGAAATATTGCAATCACCCTTGTCCAAAAACGAAATTTAAATCAACTTTTTAGCAGTAACACACTCACATTTTTCATAAAACAAACACATTTTTTTCAGGAATCTACTCTCTGGAACCTAAAACTAATTTTAAAAAAACATCTTTCTAGGCATCCACTGTCCCTAATCATGCAAGAAAATTTCAATTGACTTGTTGAAATATTCCAATCACCCTTATCCAAAAACGAAATTTAAATCAACTTTTTAGCAGTAACACACTTACATTTTTCATAAAACAAACACATTTTTTTCAGGAATCTACTCTCTGAAACCTAAAACTAATTTTAAAAAAATATCTTTCTAGGCATCCACTGTCCCTAATCGTGCAAGAAAATTTCAATTGACTTGTTGAAATATTGCAATCACCCTTATCCAAAAACGAAATTTAAATCAACTTTTTAGCAGTAACACCCTCACATTTTTCATAAAACAAACACATTTTTTTCAGGAATCTACTCTCTGAAACCTAAAACTAATTTAAAAAAACATCTTTCTAGGCATCCACTCTCCCTAATCTTCCAAGAAAATTTCAATTAACTTATTGAAATATTGCAATCACCCTTATCCAAAAACGATATTTAAATCAACTTTTTTGCAGTAACACACTCACATTTTTCATAAAACAAACACATTTTTTTCAGGAATCTACTCTCTGAAACCTAAAACTAATTTAAAAAAACATCTTTCTAGGCATCCATTGTCCCCAATCTTGCAAGAAAATTTCAATTGACTTGTTGAAATGATGCATTCACACCTATCCTGAAACTAAATTTAAATCAACTTTTTTGCAGTAACACACTCACATTTTTCAAGAAACAAATAATTTTTTTTTCAGGAATCCACTCTCTGGAACCTATAACGAATTTGTAAGAAACATCTTTCTAGGCATCCACTCCCCCTGATCTTGCAAGAAAATTTCAATTAACTTGTTGAAATATTGCAATCACCCTTATCCAAAAACGAAATTTAAATCAACTTTTTAGCAGTAACACACTCACATTTTTCATAAAACAAACACATTTTTTTCAGGAATTTACTCTCTGGAACCTAAAACTAATTTTAAAAAAACATCTTTCTAGGCATCCACTGTCCCTAATCGTGCAAGAAAATTTCAATTGACTTGTTGAAATATTCCAATCACCCTTATCCAAAAACGAAATTTAAATCAACTTTTTAGCAGTAACACACTCACATTTTTCATAAAACAAACACATTTTTTTCAGGAATCTACTCTCTGAAACCTAAAACTAATTTAAAAAAAATATCTTTCTAGGCATCCACTGTCCCTAATCGTGCAAAAAAATTTCAATTGACTTGTTGAAATATTGCAATCACCCTTATTCAAAAACGTAATTTAAATCTACTTTTTAGCAGTAACACCCTCACATTTTTCATAAAACAAACACATTTTTTTCAGGAATCTACTCTCTGAAACCTAAAACGAATTAAAAAAAACATCTTTCTAGGCATCCACTCTCCCTAATCTTCCAAGAAAATTTCAATTAACTTATTGAAATATTGCAATCACCCTTATCCAAAAACGCTATTTAAATCAACTTTTTAGCAGTAACACACTCACATTTTTCATAAAACAAACAAATTTTTTTCAGGAATCTACTCTCTGGAACCTAAAACTAATTTAAAAAAAACATCTTTCTAGGCATCCACTGTCCCTAATCGTGCAAGAAAATTTCAATTGACTTGTTGAAATATTGCAATCACCCTTATTCAAAAACGAAATTTAAATCAACTTTTTAGCAGTAACACCCTCACATTTTTCATAAAACAAACACATTTTTTTCAGGAATCTACTCTCTGAAACCTAATACTAATTTAAAAAAGAAATCTTTCTATGCATCCACTGTCCCTAATCGTGCAAGAAAATTTCAATTGACTTGTTGAAATATTGCAATCACCCTTATCCAAAAACGAAATTTAAATCAACTTTTTTGCAGTAACACACTCACATTTTTCATGAAACAAATAATTTTTTTTTCAGGAATCCACTCTCTGGAACCTATAACGAATTTGTAAAAAACATCTTTCTAGGCATCCACTCCCCCTGATCTTGCAAGAAAATTTCAATTAACTTGTTGAAATATTGCAATCACCCTTATCCAAAAACGAAATTTAAATCAACTTTTTAGCAGTAACACACTCACATTTTTCATAAAACAAACACATTTTTTTCAGGAATCTACTCTCTGGAACCTAAAACTAATTTTAAAAAAACATCTTTCTAGGCATCCACTGTCCCTAATCGTGCAAGAAAATTTCAATTGACTTGTTGAAATATTCCAATCACCCTTATCCAAAAACGAAATTTAAATCAACTTTTTAGCAGTAACACACTCACATTTTTCATAAAACAAACACATTTTTTTCAGGAATCTACTCTCTGGAACCTAAAACTAATTTTAAAAAAACATCTTTCTAGGCATCCACTGTCCCTAATCGTGCAAGAAAATTTCAATTGACTTGTTGAAATATTGCAATCACCCTTATTCAAAAACTAAATTTAAATCAACTTTTTAGCAGTAACACCCTCACATTTTTCATAAAACAAACACATTTTTTTCAGGAATCTACTCTCTGGAACCTAAAACTAATTTTAAAAAAAACATCTTTCTAGGCATCCACTGTCCCTAATCGTGCAAGAAAATTTCAATTGACTTGTTGAAGTATTGCAATCACCCTTATCCAAAAACGAAATTTAAATCAACTTTTTAGCAGTAACACACTCACATTTTTCATAAAACAAACACATTTTTTTTCAGGAATCTACTCTCTGGAACCTAAAACTAATTTTAAAAAAACATCTTTCTAGGCATCCACTGTCCCTAATCGTGCAAGAAAATTTCAATTGACTTGTTGAAATATTGCAATCACCCTTATTCAAAAACGAAATTTAAATCAACTTTTTAGCAGTAACACCCTCACATTTTTCATAAAACAAACACATTTTTTTCAGGAATCTACTCTCTGAAACCTAAAACTAATTAAAAAAAACATCTTTCTAGGCATCCACTCCCCCTAATCTTCCAAGAAAATTTCAATTAACTTATTGAAATATTGCAATCACCCTTATCCAAAAACGATATTTAAATCAACTTTTTTGCAGTAACACACTCACATTTTTCATAAAACAAACACATTTTTTTCAGGAATCTACTCTCTGAAACCTAAAACTAATTTAAAAAAAACATCTTTCTAGGCATCCATTGTCCCCAATCTTGCAAGAAAATTTCAATTGACTTGTTGAAATGATGCATTCACACCTATCCTGAAACTAAATTTAAATCAACTTTTTTGCAGTAACACACTCACATTTTTCATGAAACAAATAAATTTTTTTTCAGGAATCCACTCTCTGGAACCTATAACGAATTTGTAAAAAACATCTTTCTAGGCATCCACTCCCCCTGATCTTGCAAGAAAATTTCAATTAACTTGTTGAAATATTGCAATCACCCTTATCCAAAAACGAAATTTAAATCAACTTTTTAGCAGTAACACACTCACATTTTTCATGAAACAAACACATTTTTTTCAGGAATCTACTCTCTGGAACCTAAAACTAATTTTAAAAAAACATCTTTCTAGGCATCCACTGTCCCTAATCGTGCAAGAAAATTTCAATTGACTTGTTGAAATATTCCAATCACCCTTATCCAAAAACGAAATTTAAATCAACTTTTTAGCAGTAACACACTCACATTTTTCATAAAACAAACACATTTTTTTCAGGAATCTACTCTCTGAAACCTAAAACTAATTTTAAAAAAATATCTTTCTAGGCATCCACTGTCCCTAATCGTGCAAGAAAATTTCAATTGACTTGTTGAAATATTGCAATCACCCTTATTCAAAAACGTAATTTAAATCTACTTTTTAGCAGTAACACCCTCACATTTTTCATAAAACAAACACATTTTTTTCAGGAATCTACTCTCTGAAACCTAAAACGAATTAAAAAAAACATCTTTCTAGGCATCCACTCTCCCTAATCTTCCAAGAAAATTTCAATTAACTTATTGAAATATTGCAATCACCCTTATCCAAAAACGATATTTAAATCAACTTTTTAGCAGTAACACACTCACATTTTTCATAAAACAAACACATTTTTTTCAGGAATCTACTCTCTGGGACCTAAAACTAATTTTAAAAAAACATCTTTCTAGGCATCCACTGTCCCTAATCGTGCAAGAAAATTTCAATTGACTTGTTGAAATATTGCAATCACCCTTATTCAAAAACGAAATTTAAATCAACTTTTTAGCAGTAACACCCTCACATTTTTCATAAAACAAACACATTTTTTTCAGGAATCTACTCTCTGAAACCTAATACTAATTTAAAAAAGAAATCTTTCTATGCATCCACTGTCCCTAATCGTGCAAGAAAATTTCAATTGACTTGTTGAAGTATTGCAATCACCCTTATCCAAAAACGAAATTTAAATCAACTTTTTAGCAGTAACACACTCACATTTTTCATAAAACAAACACATTTTTTTCAGGAATCTACTCTCTGGAACCTAAAACTAATTTTAAAAAAAAATCTTTCTAGGCATCCACTGTCCCTAATCGTGCAAGAAAATTTCAATTGACTTGTTGAAGTATTGCAATCACCCTTATCCAAAAACGAAATTTAAATCAACTTTTTAGCAGTAAGACACTCACATTTTTCATAAAACAAACACATTTTTTTCAGGAATCTACTCTCTGAAACCTAAAACTAATTTTAAAAAAATATCTTTCTAGGCATCCACTGTCCCTAATCGTGCAAGAAAATTTCAATTGACTTGTTAAAATATTGCAATCACCCTTATTCAAAAACGAAATTTAAATCAACTTTTTAGCAGTAACACCCTCACATTTTTCATAAAACAAACAAATTTTTTTCAGGAATCTACTCTCTGAAACCTAAAACTAATTAAAAAAAACATCTTTCTAGGCATCCACTCTCCCTAATCTTCCAAGAAAATGTCAATTAACTTATTGAAATATTGCAATCACCCTTATCCAAAAACAATATTTAAAACAACTTTTTAGCAGTAACACACTCACATTTTTCATAAAACAAACACATTTTTTTCAGGAATCTACTCTCTGGAACCTAAAACTAATTTTAAAAAAAATCTTTCTAGGCATCCACTGTCCCTAATCGTGCAAGAAAATTTCAATTGACTTGTTGAAATATTGCAATCACCCTTTTACAAAAACGAAATTTAAATCAACTTTTTAGCAGTAACACACTCACATTTTTCATAAAACAAACACATTTTTTTCAGGAATCTACTCTCTGAAACCTAAAACTAATTTTAAAAAAATATCTTTCTAGGCATCCACTGTCCCTAATCGTGCAAGAAAATTTCAATTGACTTGTTGAAATATTGCAATCACCCTTATTCAAAAACGAAATTTAAATCAACTTTTTAGCAGTAACACCCTCACATTTTTCATAAAACAAACACATTTATTTCAGGAATCTACTCTCTGAAACCTAAAACTAATTAAAAAAAACATCTTTCTAGGCATCCACTCTCCCTAATCTTCCAAGAAAATTTCAATTAACTTATTGAAATATTGCAATCACCCTTATCCAAAAACGATATTTAAATCAACTTTTTAGCAGTAACACACTCACATTTTTCATAAAACAAACACATTTTTTTCAGGAATCTACTCTCTGGAACCTAAAACTAATTTTAAAAAAACATCTTTCTAGGCATCCACTGTCCCTAATTGTGCAAGAAAATTTCAATTGACTTGTTGAAATATTGCAATCACCCTTATCCAAAAATGAAATTTAAATCAACTTTTTAGCAGTAACACACTCACATTTTTCATAAAACAAACACATTTTTTTCAGGAATCTACTCTCTGGAACCTAAAACTAATTTTAAAAAAACATCTTTCTAGGCATCCACTGTCCCTAATCGTGCAAGAAAATTTCAATTGACTTGTTGAAGTATTGCAATCACCCTTATCCAAAAACGAAATTTAAATCAACTTTTTAGCAGTAACACACTCACATTTTTCATAAAACAAACACTTTTTTTCAGGAATCTACTCTCTGGAACCTAAAACTAATTTTAAAAAAACATCTTTCTAGGCATCCACTGTCCCTAATCGTGCAAGAAAATTTCAATTGACTTGTTGAAATATTGCAATCACCCTTATCCAAAAATGAAATTTAAATCAACTTTTTAGCAGTAACACACTCACATTTTTCATAAAACAAACACATTTTTTTCAGGAATCTACTCTCTGAAACCTAAAACTAATTTTAAAAAAACATCTTTCTAGGCATCCACTGTCCCTAATCGTGCAAGAAAATTTCAATTGACTTATTGAAATATTGCAATCACCCTTATTCAAAAACGAAATTTAAATCAACTTTTTAGCAGTAACACCCTCACATTTTTCATAAAACAAACACATTTTTTTCAGGAATCTACTCTCTGAAACCTAAAACTAATTAAAAAAAACATCTTTCTAGGCATCCACTCTCCCTAATCTTCCAAGAAAATTTCAATTAACTTATTGAAATATTGCAATCACCCTTCTCCAAAAACGATATTTAAATCAACTTTTTTGCAGTAACACACTCACATTTTTCATAAAACAAACACATTTTTTTCAGGATTTTACTCTCTGAAACCTAAAACTAATTTAAAAAAAACATCTTTCTAGGCATCCATTGTCCCCAATCTTGCAAGAAAATTTCAATTGACTTGTTGAAATGATGCATTCACACCTATGCTGAAACTAAATTTAAATCAACTTTTTTGCAGTAACACACTCACATTTTTCATGAAACAAATATTTTTTTTTTCAGGAATCCACTCTCTGGAACCTATAACGAATTTGTAAAAAACATCTTTCTAGGCATCCACTCTCCCTAATCTTGCAAGTAAATTTCAATTAACTTGTTGAAATATTGCAATCACCCTTATCCAAAAACGATATTTAAATCAACTTTTTAGCAGTAACACACTCACATTTTTCATAAAACAAACACATTTTTTTCAGGAATCTACACTCTGGAATCTAAAACTAATTTTAAAAAAACATCTTTCTAGGCATCCACTGTCCCTAATCGTGCAAGAAAATTTCAATTGACTTGTTGAAATATTGCAATCACCCTTATTCAAAAACGTAATTTAAATCTACTTTTTAGCAGTAACACCCTCACATTTTTCATAAAACAAACACATTTTTTTCAGGAATCTACTCTCTGAAACCTAAAACGAATTAAAAAAAACATCTTTCTAGGCATCCACTCTCCCTCATCTTCCAAGAAAATTTCAATTAACTTATTGAAATATTGCAATCACCCTTATCCAAAAACGCTATTTAAATCAACTTTTTAGCAGTAACACACTCACATTTTTCCTAAAACAAACACATTTTTTTCAGGAATCTACTCTCTGGAACCTAAAACTAATTTAAAAAAAAGATCTTTCTAGGCATCCACTGTCCCTAATCGTGCAAGAAAATTTCAATTGACTTGTTGAAATATTGCAATCACCCTTATTCAAAAACGAAATTTAAATCAACTTTTTAGCAGTAACACCCTCACATTTTTCATAAAACAAACACATTTTTTTCAGGAATCTACTCTCTGAAACCTAATACTAATTTAAAAAAGAAATCTTTCTATGCATCCACTGTCCCTAATCGTGCAAGAAAATTTCAATTGACTTGTTGAAATATTGCAATCACCCTTATCCAAAAATGAAATTTAAATCAACTTTTTAGCAGTAACACACTCACATTTTTCATAAAACAAACACATTTTTTTCAGGAATCTACTCTCTGGAACCTAAAACTAATTTTAAAAAAACATCTTTCTAGGCATCCACTGTCCCTAATCGTGCAAGAAAATTTCAATTGACTTGTTGAAATATTGCAATCACCCTTATTCAAAAACAAAATTTAAATCAACTTTTTAGCAGTAACACCCTCACATTTTTCATAAAACAAACACATTTTTTTCAGGAATCTACTCTCTGGAACCTAAAACTAATTTTAAAAAAAACATCTTTCTAGGCATCCACTGTCCCTAATCGTGCAAGAAAATTTCAATTGACTTGTTGAAATATTGCAATCACCCTTATCCAAAAACGAAATTTAAATCAACTTTTTAGCAGTAACACACTCACATTTTTCATAAAACAAACACATTTTTTTCAGGAATCTACTCTCTGAAACCTAAAACTAATTTTAAAAAAACATCTTTCTAGGCATCCACTGTCCCTAATCGTGCAAGAAAATTTCAATTGACTTATTGAAATATTGCAAACACCCTTATTCAAAAACGAAATTTAAATCAACTTTTTAGCAGTAACACCCTCACATTTTTCATAAAACAAACACATTTTTTTCAGGAATCTACTCTCTGAAACCTAAAACTAATTAAAAAAAACATCTTTCTAGGCATCCACTCCCCCTAATCTTCCAAGAAAATTTCAATTAACTTATTGAAATATTGCAATCACCCTTATCCAAAAACGATATTTAAATCAACTTTTTTGCAGTAACACACTCACATTTTTCATAAAACAAACACATTTTTTTCAGGAATCTACTCTCTGAAACCTAAAACTAATTTAAAAAAAACATCTTTCTAGGCATCCATTGTCCCCAATCTTGCAAGAAAATTTCAATTGACTTGTTGAAATGATGCATTCACACCTATCCTGAAACTAAATTTAAATCAACTTTTTTGCAGTAACACACTCACATTTTTCATGAAACAAATAATTTTTTTTTCAGGAATCCACTCTCTGGAACCTATAACGAATTTGTAAAAAACATCTTTCTAGGCATCCACTCCCCCTGATCTTGCAAGAAAATTTCAATTAACTTGTTGAAATATTGCAATCACCCTTGTCCAAAAACGAAATTTAAATCAACTTTTTAGCAGTAACACACTCACATTTTTCATAAAACAAACACATTTTTTTCAGGAATCTACTCTCTGGAACCTAAAACTAATTTTAAAAAAACATCTTTCTAGGCATCCACTGTCCCTAATCGTGCAAGAAAATTTCAATTGACTTGTTGAAATATTCCAATCACCCTTATCCAAAAACGAAATTTAAATCAACTTTTTAGCAGTAACACACTTACATTTTTCATAAAACAAACACATTTTTTTCAGGAATCTACTCTCTGAAACCTAAAACTAATTTTAAAAAAATATCTTTCTAGGCATCCACTGTCCCTAATCGTGCAAGAAAATTTCAATTGACTTGTTGAAATATTGCAATCACCCTTATCCAAAAACGAAATTTAAATCAACTTTTTAGCAGTAACACCCTCACATTTTTCATAAAACAAACACATTTTTTTCAGGAATCTACTCTCTGAAACCTAAAACTAATTTAAAAAAACATCTTTCTAGGCATCCACTCTCCCTAATCTTCCAAGAAAATTTCAATTAACTTATTGAAATATTGCAATCACCCTTATCCAAAAACGATATTTAAATCAACTTTTTTGCAGTAACACACTCACATTTTTCATAAAACAAACACATTTTTTTCAGGAATCTACTCTCTGAAACCTAAAACTAATTTAAAAAAACATCTTTCTAGGCATCCATTGTCCCCAATCTTGCAAGAAAATTTCAATTGACTTGTTGAAATGATGCATTCACACCTATCCTGAAACTAAATTTAAATCAACTTTTTTGCAGTAACACACTCACATTTTTCAAGAAACAAATAATTTTTTTTTCAGGAATCCACTCTCTGGAACCTATAACGAATTTGTAAGAAACATCTTTCTAGGCATCCACTCCCCCTGATCTTGCAAGAAAATTTCAATTAACTTGTTGAAATATTGCAATCACCCTTATCCAAAAACGAAATTTAAATCAACTTTTTAGCAGTAACACACTCACATTTTTCATAAAACAAACACATTTTTTTCAGGAATTTACTCTCTGGAACCTAAAACTAATTTTAAAAAAACATCTTTCTAGGCATCCACTGTCCCTAATCGTGCAAGAAAATTTCAATTGACTTGTTGAAATATTCCAATCACCCTTATCCAAAAACGAAATTTAAATCAACTTTTTAGCAGTAACACACTCACATTTTTCATAAAACAAACACATTTTTTTCAGGAATCTACTCTCTGAAACCTAAAACTAATTTAAAAAAAATATCTTTCTAGGCATCCACTGTCCCTAATCGTGCAAAAAAATTTCAATTGACTTGTTGAAATATTGCAATCACCCTTATTCAAAAACGTAATTTAAATCTACTTTTTAGCAGTAACACCCTCACATTTTTCATAAAACAAACACATTTTTTTCAGGAATCTACTCTCTGAAACCTAAAACGAATTAAAAAAAACATCTTTCTAGGCATCCACTCTCCCTAATCTTCCAAGAAAATTTCAATTAACTTATTGAAATATTGCAATCACCCTTATCCAAAAACGCTATTTAAATCAACTTTTTAGCAGTAACACACTCACATTTTTCATAAAACAAACAAATTTTTTTCAGGAATCTACTCTCTGGAACCTAAAACTAATTTAAAAAAAACATCTTTCTAGGCATCCACTGTCCCTAATCGTGCAAGAAAATTTCAATTGACTTGTTGAAATATTGCAATCACCCTTATTCAAAAACGAAATTTAAATCAACTTTTTAGCAGTAACACCCTCACATTTTTCATAAAACAAACACATTTTTTTCAGGAATCTACTCTCTGAAACCTAATACTAATTTAAAAAAGAAATCTTTCTATGCATCCACTGTCCCTAATCGTGCAAGAAAATTTCAATTGACTTGTTGAAATATTGCAATCACCCTTATTCAAAAACGTAATTTAAATCTACTTTTTAGCAGTAACACCCTCACATTTTTCATAAAACAAACACATTTTTTTCAGGAATCTACTCTCTGTAACCTAAAACGAATTAAAAAAAACATCTTTCTAGGCATCCACTCTCCCTCATCTTCCAAGAAAATTTCAATTAACTTATTGAAATATTGCAATCACCCTTATCCAAAAACGCTATTTAAATCAACTTTTTAGCAGTAACACACTCACATTTTTCCTAAAACAAACACATTTTTTTCAGGAATCTACTCTCTGGAACCTAAAACTAATTTAAAAAAAAGATCTTTCTAGGCATCCACTGTCCCTAATCGTGCAAGAAAATTTCAATTGACTTGTTGAAATATTGCAATCACCCTTATTCAAAAACGAAATTTAAATCAACTTTTTAGCAGTAACACCCTCACATTTTTCATAAAACAAACACATTTTTTTCAGGAATCTACTCTCTGAAACCTAATACTAATTTAAAAAAGAAATCTTTCTATGCATCCACTGTCCCTAATCGTGCAAGAAAATTTCAATTGACTTGTTGAAATATTGCAATCACCCTTATCCAAAAACGAAATTTAAATCAACTTTTTTGCAGTAACACACTCACATTTTTCATGAAACAAATAATTTTTTTTTCAGGAATCCACTCTCTGGAACCTATAACGAATTTGTAAAAAACATCTTTCTAGGCATCCACTCCCCCTGATCTTGCAAGAAAATTTCAATTAACTTGTTGAAATATTGCAATCACCCTTATCCAAAAACGAAATTTAAATCAACTTTTTAGCAGTAACACACTCACATTTTTCATAAAACAAACACATTTTTTTCAGGAATCTACTCTCTGGAACCTAAAACTAATTTTAAAAAAACATCTTTCTAGGCATCCACTGTCCCTAATCGTGCAAGAAAATTTCAATTGACTTGTTGAAATATTCCAATCACCCTTATCCAAAAACGAAATTTAAATCAACTTTTTAGCAGTAACACACTCACATTTTTCATAAAACAAACACATTTTTTTCAGGAATCTACTCTCTGGAACCTAAAACTAATTTTAAAAAAACATCTTTCTAGGCATCCACTGTCCCTAATCGTGCAAGAAAATTTCAATTGACTTGTTGAAATATTGCAATCACCCTTATTCAAAAACTAAATTTAAATCAACTTTTTAGCAGTAACACCCTCACATTTTTCATAAAACAAACACATTTTTTTCAGGAATCTACTCTCTGGAACCTAAAACTAATTTAAAAAAAAACATCTTTCTAGGCATCCACTGTCCCTAATCGTGCAAGAAAATTTCAATTGACTTGTTGAAGTATTGCAATCACCCTTATCCAAAAACGAAATTTAAATCAACTTTTTAGCAGTAACACACTCACATTTTTCATAAAACAAACACATTTTTTTTCAGGAATCTACTCTCTGGAACCTAAAACTAATTTTAAAAAAACATCTTTCTAGGCATCCACTGTCCCTAATCGTGCAAGAAAATTTCAATTGACTTGTTGAAATATTGCAATCACCCTTATCCAAAAACGAAATTTAAATCAACTTTTTAGCAGTAACACACTCACATTTTTCATAAAACAAACACATTTTTTTCAGGAATCTACTCTCTGAAACCTAAAACTAATTTTAAAAAAACATCTTTCTAGGCATCCACTGTCCCTAATCGTGCAAGAAAATTTCAATTGACTTATTGAAATATTGCAATCACCCTTATTCAAAAACGAAATTTAAATCAACTTTTTAGCAGTAACACCCTCACATTTTTCATAAAACAAACACATTTTTTTCAGGAATCTACTCTCTGAAACCTAAAACTAATTAAAAAAAACATCTTTCTAGGCATCCACTCCCCCTAATCTTCCAAGAAAATTTCAATTAACTTATTGAAATATTGCAATCACCCTTATCCAAAAACGATATTTAAATCAACTTTTTTGCAGTAACACACTCACATTTTTCATAAAACAAACACATTTTTTTCAGGAATCTACTCTCTGAAACCTAAAACTAATTTAAAAAAAACATCTTTCTAGGCATCCATTGTCCCCAATCTTGCAAGAAAATTTCAATTGACTTGTTGAAATGATGCATTCACACCTATCCTGAAACTAAATTTAAATCAACTTTTTTGCAGTAACACACTCACATTTTTCATGAAACAAATAATTTTTTTTTCAGGAATCCACTCTCTGGAACCTATAACGAATTTGTAAAAAACATCTTTCTAGGCATCCACTCCCCCTGATCTTGCAAGAAAATTTCAATTAACTTGTTGAAATATTGCAATCACCCTTATCCAAAAACGAAATTTAAATCAACTTTTTAGCAGTAACACACTCACATTTTTCATGAAACAAACACATTTTTTTCAGGAATCTACTCTCTGGAACCTAAAACTAATTTTAAAAAAACATCTTTCTAGGCATCCACTGTCCCTAATCGTGCAAGAAAATTTCAATTGACTTGTTGAAATATTCCAATCACCCTTATCCAAAAACGAAATTTAAATCAACTTTTTAGCAGTAACACACTCACATTTTTCATAAAACAAACACATTTTTTTCAGGAATCTACTCTCTGAAACCTAAAACTAATTTTAAAAAAATATCTTTCTAGGCATCCACTGTCCCTAATCGTGCAAGAAAATTTCAATTGACTTGTTGAAATATTGCAATCACCCTTATTCAAAAACGTAATTTAAATCTACTTTTTAGCAGTAACACCCTCACATTTTTCATAAAACAAACACATTTTTTTCAGGAATCTACTCTCTGAAACCTAAAACGAATTAAAAAAAACATCTTTCTAGGCATCCACTCTCCCTAATCTTCCAAGAAAATTTCAATTAACTTATTGAAATATTGCAATCACCCTTATCCAAAAACGATATTTAAATCAACTTTTTAGCAGTAACACACTCACATTTTTCATAAAACAAACACATTTTTTTCAGGAATCTACTCTCTGGGACCTAAAACTAATTTTAAAAAAACATCTTTCTAGGCATCCACTGTCCCTAATCGTGCAAGAAAATTTCAATTGACTTGTTGAAATATTGCAATCACCCTTATTCAAAAACGAAATTTAAATCAACTTTTTAGCAGTAACACCCTCACATTTTTCATAAAACAAACACATTTTTTTCAGGAATCTACTCTCTGAAACCTAATACTAATTTAAAAAAGAAATCTTTCTATGCATCCACTGTCCCTAATCGTGCAAGAAAATTTCAATTGACTTGTTGAAGTATTGCAATCACCCTTATCCAAAAACGAAATTTAAATCAACTTTTTAGCAGTAACACACTCACATTTTTCATAAAACAAACACATTTTTTTCAGGAATCTACTCTCTGGAACCTAAAACTAATTTTAAAAAAAAATCTTTCTAGGCATCCACTGTCCCTAATCGTGCAAGAAAATTTCAATTGACTTGTTGAAGTATTGCAATCACCCTTATCCAAAAACGAAATTTAAATCAACTTTTTAGCAGTAAGACACTCACATTTTTCATAAAACAAACACATTTTTTTCAGGAATCTACTCTCTGAAACCTAAAACTAATTTTAAAAAAATATCTTTCTAGGCATCCACTGTCCCTAATCGTGCAAGAAAATTTCAATTGACTTGTTAAAATATTGCAATCACCCTTATTCAAAAACGAAATTTAAATCAACTTTTTAGCAGTAACACCCTCACATTTTTCATAAAACAAACAAATTTTTTTCAGGAATCTACTCTCTGAAACCTAAAACTAATTAAAAAAAACATCTTTCTAGGCATCCACTCTCCCTAATCTTCCAAGAAAATGTCAATTAACTTATTGAAATATTGCAATCACCCTTATCCAAAAACAATATTTAAAACAACTTTTTAGCAGTAACACACTCACATTTTTCATAAAAGAAACACATTTATTTCAGGAATCTACTCTCTGAAACCTAAAACTAATTAAAAAAAACATCTTTCTAGGCATCCACTCTCCCTAATCTTCCAAGAAAATTTCAATTAACTTATTGAAATATTGCAATCACCCTTATCCAAAAACGATATTTAAATCAACTTTTTAGCAGTAACACACTCACATTTTTCATAAAACAAACACATTTTTTTCAGGAATCTACTCTCTGGAACCTAAAACTAATTTTAAAAAAACATCTTTCTAGGCATCCACTGTCCCTAATTGTGCAAGAAAATTTCAATTGACTTGTTGAAATATTGCAATCACCCTTATCCAAAAATGAAATTTAAATCAACTTTTTAGCAGTAACACACTCACATTTTTCATAAAACAAACACATTTTTTTCAGGAATCTACTCTCTGGAACCTAAAACTAATTTTAAAAAAACATCTTTCTAGGCATCCACTGTCCCTAATCGTGCAAGAAAATTTCAATTGACTTGTTGAAGTATTGCAATCACCCTTATCCAAAAACGAAATTTAAATCAACTTTTTAGCAGTAACACACTCACATTTTTCATAAAACAAACACTTTTTTTCAGGAATCTACTCTCTGGAACCTAAAACTAATTTTAAAAAAACATCTTTCTAGGCATCCACTGTCCCTAATCGTGCAAGAAAATTTCAATTGACTTGTTGAAATATTGCAATCACCCTTATCCAAAAATGAAATTTAAATCAACTTTTTAGCAGTAACACACTCACATTTTTCATAAAACAAACACATTTTTTTCAGGAATCTACTCTCTGAAACCTAAAACTAATTTTAAAAAAACATCTTTCTAGGCATCCACTGTCCCTAATCGTGCAAGAAAATTTCAATTGACTTATTGAAATATTGCAATCACCCTTATTCAAAAACGAAATTTAAATCAACTTTTTAGCAGTAACACCCTCACATTTTTCATAAAACAAACACATTTTTTTCAGGAATCTACTCTCTGAAACCTAAAACTAATTAAAAAAAACATCTTTCTAGGCATCCACTCTCCCTAATCTTCCAAGAAAATTTCAATTAACTTATTGAAATATTGCAATCACCCTTATCCAAAAACGATATTTAAATCAACTTTTTTGCAGTAACACACTCACATTTTTCATAAAACAAACACATTTTTTTCAGGATTTTACTCTCTGAAACCTAAAACTAATTTAAAAAAAACATCTTTCTAGGCATCCATTGTCCCCAATCTTGCAAGAAAATTTCAATTGACTTGTTGAAATGATGCATTCACACCTATGCTGAAACTAAATTTAAATCAACTTTTTTGCAGTAACACACTCACATTTTTCATGAAACAAATATTTTTTTTTTCAGGAATCCACTCTCTGGAACCTATAACGAATTTGTAAAAAACATCTTTCTAGGCATCCACTCTCCCTAATCTTGCAAGTAAATTTCAATTAACTTGTTGAAATATTGCAATCACCCTTATCCAAAAACGATATTTAAATCAACTTTTTAGCAGTAACACACTCACATTTTTCATAAAACAAACACATTTTTTTCAGGAATCTACACTCTGGAATCTAAAACTAATTTTAAAAAAACATCTTTCTAGGCATCCACTGTCCCTAATCGTGCAAGAAAATTTCAATTGACTTGTTGAAATATTGCAATCACCCTTATTCAAAAACGTAATTTAAATCTACTTTTTAGCAGTAACACCCTCACATTTTTCATAAAACAAACACATTTTTTTCAGGAATCTACTCTCTGAAACCTAAAACGAATTAAAAAAAACATCTTTCTAGGCATCCACTCTCCCTCATCTTCCAAGAAAATTTCAATTAACTTATTGAAATATTGCAATCACCCTTATCCAAAAACGCTATTTAAATCAACTTTTTAGCAGTAACACACTCACATTTTTCCTAAAACAAACACATTTTTTTCAGGAATCTACTCTCTGGAACCTAAAACTAATTTAAAAAAAAGATCTTTCTAGGCATCCACTGTCCCTAATCGTGCAAGAAAATTTCAATTGACTTGTTGAAATATTGCAATCACCCTTATTCAAAAACGAAATTTAAATCAACTTTTTAGCAGTAACACCCTCACATTTTTCATAAAACAAACACATTTTTTTCAGGAATCTACTCTCTGAAACCTAATACTAATTTAAAAAAGAAATCTTTCTATGCATCCACTGTCCCTAATCGTGCAAGAAAATTTCAATTGACTTGTTGAAATATTGCAATCACCCTTATCCAAAAATGAAATTTAAATCAACTTTTTAGCAGTAACACACTCACATTTTTCATAAAACAAACACATTTTTTTCAGGAATCTACTCTCTGGAACCTAAAACTAATTTTAAAAAAACATCTTTCTAGGCATCCACTGTCCCTAATCGTGCAAGAAAATTTCAATTGACTTGTTGAAATATTGCAATCACCCTTATTCAAAAACAAAATTTAAATCAACTTTTTAGCAGTAACACCCTCACATTTTTCATAAAACAAACACATTTTTTTCAGGAATCTACTCTCTGGAACCTAAAACTAATTTTAAAAAAAACATCTTTCTAGGCATCCACTGTCCCTAATCGTGCAAGAAAATTTCAATTGACTTGTTGAAATATTGCAATCACCCTTATCCAAAAACGAAATTTAAATCAACTTTTTAGCAGTAACACACTCACATTTTTCATAAAACAAACACATTTTTTTCAGGAATCTACTCTCTGAAACCTAAAACTAATTTTAAAAAAACATCTTTCTAGGCATCCACTGTCCCTAATCGTGCAAGAAAATTTCAATTGACTTATTGAAATATTGCAATCACCCTTATTCAAAAACGAAATTTAAATCAACTTTTTAGCAGTAACACCCTCACATTTTTCATAAAACAAACACATTTTTTTCAGGAATCTACTCTCTGAAACCTAAAACTAATTAAAAAAAACATCTTTCTAGGCATCCACTCCCCCTAATCTTCCAAGAAAATTTCAATTAACTTATTGAAATATTGCAATCACCCTTATCCAAAAACGATATTTAAATCAACTTTTTTGCAGTAACACACTCACATTTTTCATAAAACAAACACATTTTTTTCAGGAATCTACTCTCTGAAACCTAAAACTAATTTAAAAAAAACATCTTTCTAGGCATCCATTGTCCCCAATCTTGCAAGAAAATTTCAATTGACTTGTTGAAATGATGCATTCACACCTATCCTGAAACTAAATTTAAATCAACTTTTTTGCAGTAACACACTCACATTTTTCATGAAACAAATAATTTTTTTTTCAGGAATCCACTCTCTGGAACCTATAACGAATTTGTAAAAAACATCTTTCTAGGCATCCACTCCCCCTGATCTTGCAAGAAAATTTCAATTAACTTGTTGAAATATTGCAATCACCCTTGTCCAAAAACGAAATTTAAATCAACTTTTTAGCAGTAACACACTCACATTTTTCATAAAACAAACACATTTTTTTCAGGAATCTACTCTCTGGAACCTAAAACTAATTTTAAAAAAACATCTTTCTAGGCATCCACTGTCCCTAATCATGCAAGAAAATTTCAATTGACTTGTTGAAATATTCCAATCACCCTTATCCAAAAACGAAATTTAAATCAACTTTTTAGCAGTAACACACTTACATTTTTCATAAAACAAACACATTTTTTTCAGGAATCTACTCTCTGAAACCTAAAACTAATTTTAAAAAAATATCTTTCTAGGCATCCACTGTCCCTAATCGTGCAAGAAAATTTCAATTGACTTGTTGAAATATTGCAATCACCCTTATCCAAAAACGAAATTTAAATCAACTTTTTAGCAGTAACACCCTCACATTTTTCATAAAACAAACACATTTTTTTCAGGAATCTACTCTCTGAAACCTAAAACTAATTTAAAAAAACATCTTTCTAGGCATCCACTCTCCCTAATCTTCCAAGAAAATTTCAATTAACTTATTGAAATATTGCAATCACCCTTATCCAAAAACGATATTTAAATCAACTTTTTTGCAGTAACACACTCACATTTTTCATAAAACAAACACATTTTTTTCAGGAATCTACTCTCTGAAACCTAAAACTAATTTAAAAAAACATCTTTCTAGGCATCCATTGTCCCCAATCTTGCAAGAAAATTTCAATTGACTTGTTGAAATGATGCATTCACACCTATCCTGAAACTAAATTTAAATCAACTTTTTTGCAGTAACACACTCACATTTTTCAAGAAACAAATAATTTTTTTTTCAGGAATCCACTCTCTGGAACCTATAACGAATTTGTAAGAAACATCTTTCTAGGCATCCACTCCCCCTGATCTTGCAAGAAAATTTCAATTAACTTGTTGAAATATTGCAATCACCCTTATCCAAAAACGAAATTTAAATCAACTTTTTAGCAGTAACACACTCACATTTTTCATAAAACAAACACATTTTTTTCAGGAATTTACTCTCTGGAACCTAAAACTAATTTTAAAAAAACATCTTTCTAGGCATCCACTGTCCCTAATCGTGCAAGAAAATTTCAATTGACTTGTTGAAATATTCCAATCACCCTTATCCAAAAACGAAATTTAAATCAACTTTTTAGCAGTAACACACTCACATTTTTCATAAAACAAACACATTTTTTTCAGGAATCTACTCTCTGAAACCTAAAACTAATTTAAAAAAAATATCTTTCTAGGCATCCACTGTCCCTAATCGTGCAAAAAAATTTCAATTGACTTGTTGAAATATTGCAATCACCCTTATTCAAAAACGTAATTTAAATCTACTTTTTAGCAGTAACACCCTCACATTTTTCATAAAACAAACACATTTTTTTCAGGAATCTACTCTCTGAAACCTAAAACGAATTAAAAAAAACATCTTTCTAGGCATCCACTCTCCCTAATCTTCCAAGAAAATTTCAATTAACTTATTGAAATATTGCAATCACCCTTATCCAAAAACGCTATTTAAATCAACTTTTTAGCAGTAACACACTCACATTTTTCATAAAACAAACAAATTTTTTTCAGGAATCTACTCTCTGGAACCTAAAACTAATTTAAAAAAAACATCTTTCTAGGCATCCACTGTCCCTAATCGTGCAAGAAAATTTCAATTGACTTGTTGAAATATTGCAATCACCCTTATTCAAAAACGAAATTTAAATCAACTTTTTAGCAGTAACACCCTCACATTTTTCATAAAACAAACACATTTTTTTCAGGAATCTACTCTCTGAAACCTAATACTAATTTAAAAAAGAAATCTTTCTATGCATCCACTGTCCCTAATCGTGCAAGAAAATTTCAATTGACTTGTTGAAATATTGCAATCACCCTTATCCAAAAACGAAATTTAAATCAACTTTTTTGCAGTAACACACTCACATTTTTCATGAAACAAATAATTTTTTTTTCAGGAATCCACTCTCTGGAACCTATAACGAATTTGTAAAAAACATCTTTCTAGGCATCCACTCCCCCTGATCTTGCAAGAAAATTTCAATTAACTTGTTGAAATATTGCAATCACCCTTATCCAAAAACGAAATTTAAATCAACTTTTTAGCAGTAACACACTCACATTTTTCATAAAACAAACACATTTTTTTCAGGAATCTACTCTCTGGAACCTAAAACTAATTTTAAAAAAACATCTTTCTAGGCATCCACTGTCCCTAATCGTGCAAGAAAATTTCAATTGACTTGTTGAAATATTCCAATCACCCTTATCCAAAAACGAAATTTAAATCAACTTTTTAGCAGTAACACACTCACATTTTTCATAAAACAAACACATTTTTTTCAGGAATCTACTCTCTGGAACCTAAAACTAATTTTAAAAAAACATCTTTCTAGGCATCCACTGTCCCTAATCGTGCAAGAAAATTTCAATTGACTTGTTGAAATATTGCAATCACCCTTATTCAAAAACTAAATTTAAATCAACTTTTTAGCAGTAACACCCTCACATTTTTCATAAAACAAACACATTTTTTTCAGGAATCTACTCTCTGGAACCTAAAACTAATTTTAAAAAAAACATCTTTCTAGGCATCCACTGTCCCTAATCGTGCAAGAAAATTTCAATTGACTTGTTGAAGTATTGCAATCACCCTTATCCAAAAACGAAATTTAAATCAACTTTTTAGCAGGAACACACTCACATTTTTCATAAAACAAACACATTTTTTTTCAGGAATCTACTCTCTGGAACCTAAAACTAATTTTAAAAAAACATCTTTCTAGGCATCCACTGTCCCTAATCGTGCAAGAAAATTTCAATTGACTTGTTGAAATATTGCAATCACCCTTATTCAAAAACGAAATTTAAATCAACTTTTTAGCAGTAACACCCTCACATTTTTCATAAAACAAACACATTTTTTTCAGGAATCTACTCTCTGAAACCTAAAACTAATTAAAAAAAACATCTTTCTAGGCATCCACTCCCCCTAATCTTCCAAGAAAATTTCAATTAACTTATTGAAATATTGCAATCACCCTTATCCAAAAACGAAATTTAAATCAACTTTTTAGCAGTAACACACTCACATTTTTCATAAAACAAACACATTTTTTTCAGGAATCTACTCTCTGGAACCTAAAACTAATTTTAAAAAAACATCTTTCTAGGCATCCACTCTCCCTAATCTTCCAAGAAAATTTCAATTAACTTATTGAAATATTGCAATCACCCTTATCCAAAAACGATATTTAAATCAACTTTTTAGCAGTAACACACTCACATTTTTCATAAAACAAACACATTTTTTTCAGGAATCTACTCTCTGGGACCTAAAACTAATTTTAAAAAAACATCTTTCTAGGCATCCACTGTCCCTAATCGTGCAAGAAAATTTCAATTGACTTGTTGAAATATTGCAATCACCCTTATTCAAAAACGAAATTTAAATCAACTTTTTAGCAGTAACACCCTCACATTTTTCATAAAACAAACACATTTTTTTCAGGAATCTACTCTCTGAAACCTAATACTAATTTAAAAAAGAAATCTTTCTATGCATCCACTGTCCCTAATCGTGCAAGAAAATTTCAATTGACTTGTTGAAGTATTGCAATCACCCTTATCCAAAAACGAAATTTAAATCAACTTTTTAGCAGTAACACACTCACATTTTTCATAAAACAAACACATTTTTTTCAGGAATCTACTCTCTGGAACCTAAAACTAATTTTAAAAAAAAATCTTTCTAGGCATCCACTGTCCCTAATCGTGCAAGAAAATTTCAATTGACTTGTTGAAGTATTGCAATCACCCTTATCCAAAAACGAAATTTAAATCAACTTTTTAGCAGTAAGACACTCACATTTTTCATAAAACAAACACATTTTTTTCAGGAATCTACTCTCTGAAACCTAAAACTAATTTTAAAAAAATATCTTTCTAGGCATCCACTGTCCCTAATCGTGCAAGAAAATTTCAATTGACTTGTTAAAATATTGCAATCACCCTTATTCAAAAACGAAATTTAAATCAACTTTTTAGCAGTAACACCCTCACATTTTTCATAAAACAAACAAATTTTTTTCAGGAATCTACTCTCTGAAACCTAAAACTAATTAAAAAAAACATCTTTCTAGGCATCCACTCTCCCTAATCTTCCAAGAAAATGTCAATTAACTTATTGAAATATTGCAATCACCCTTATCCAAAAACAATATTTAAAACAACTTTTTAGCAGTAACACACTCACATTTTTCATAAAACAAACACATTTTTTTCAGGAATCTACTCTCTGGAACCTAAAACTAATTTTAAAAAAAATCTTTCTAGGCATCCACTGTCCCTAATCGTGCAAGAAAATTTCAATTGACTTGTTGAAATATTGCAATCACCCTTTTACAAAAACGAAATTTAAATCAACTTTTTAGCAGTAACACACTCACATTTTTCATAAAACAAACACATTTTTTTCAGGAATCTACTCTCTGAAACCTAAAACTAATTTTAAAAAAATATCTTTCTAGGCATCCACTGTCCCTAATCGTGCAAGAAAATTTCAATTGACTTGTTGAAATATTGCAATCACCCTTATTCAAAAACGAAATTTAAATCAACTTTTTAGCAGTAACACCCTCACATTTTTCATAAAACAAACACATTTATTTCAGGAATCTACTCTCTGAAACCTAAAACTAATTAAAAAAAACATCTTTCTAGGCATCCACTCTCCCTAATCTTCCAAGAAAATTTCAATTAACTTATTGAAATATTGCAATCACCCTTATCCAAAAACGATATTTAAATCAACTTTTTAGCAGTAACACACTCACATTTTTCATAAAACAAACACATTTTTTTCAGGAATCTACTCTCTGGAACCTAAAACTAATTTTAAAAAAACATCTTTCTAGGCATCCACTGTCCCTAATTGTGCAAGAAAATTTCAATTGACTTGTTGAAATATTGCAATCACCCTTATCCAAAAATGAAATTTAAATCAACTTTTTAGCAGTAACACACTCACATTTTTCATAAAACAAACACATTTTTTTCAGGAATCTACTCTCTGGAACCTAAAACTAATTTTAAAAAAACATCTTTCTAGGCATCCACTGTCCCTAATCGTGCAAGAAAATTTCAATTGACTTGTTGAAGTATTGCAATCACCCTTATCCAAAAACGAAATTTAAATCAACTTTTTAGCAGTAACACACTCACATTTTTCATAAAACAAACACTTTTTTTCAGGAATCTACTCTCTGGAACCTAAAACTAATTTTAAAAAAACATCTTTCTAGGCATCCACTGTCCCTAATCGTGCAAGAAAATTTCAATTGACTTGTTGAAATATTGCAATCACCCTTATCCAAAAATGAAATTTAAATCAACTTTTTAGCAGTAACACACTCACATTTTTCATAAAACAAACACATTTTTTTCAGGAATCTACTCTCTGAAACCTAAAACTAATTTTAAAAAAACATCTTTCTAGGCATCCACTGTCCCTAATCGTGCAAGAAAATTTCAATTGACTTATTGAAATATTGCAATCACCCTTATTCAAAAACGAAATTTAAATCAACTTTTTAGCAGTAACACCCTCACATTTTTCATAAAACAAACACATTTTTTTCAGGAATCTACTCTCTGAAACCTAAAACTAATTAAAAAAAACATCTTTCTAGGCATCCACTCTCCCTAATCTTCCAAGAAAATTTCAATTAACTTATTGAAATATTGCAATCACCCTTCTCCAAAAACGATATTTAAATCAACTTTTTTGCAGTAACACACTCACATTTTTCATAAAACAAACACATTTTTTTCAGGATTTTACTCTCTGAAACCTAAAACTAATTTAAAAAAAACATCTTTCTAGGCATCCATTGTCCCCAATCTTGCAAGAAAATTTCAATTGACTTGTTGAAATGATGCATTCACACCTATGCTGAAACTAAATTTAAATCAACTTTTTTGCAGTAACACACTCACATTTTTCATGAAACAAATATTTTTTTTTTCAGGAATCCACTCTCTGGAACCTATAACGAATTTGTAAAAAACATCTTTCTAGGCATCCACTCTCCCTAATCTTGCAAGTAAATTTCAATTAACTTGTTGAAATATTGCAATCACCCTTATCCAAAAACGATATTTAAATCAACTTTTTAGCAGTAACACACTCACATTTTTCATAAAACAAACACATTTTTTTCAGGAATCTACACTCTGGAATCTAAAACTAATTTTAAAAAAACATCTTTCTAGGCATCCACTGTCCCTAATCGTGCAAGAAAATTTCAATTGACTTGTTGAAATATTGCAATCACCCTTATTCAAAAACGTAATTTAAATCTACTTTTTAGCAGTAACACCCTCACATTTTTCATAAAACAAACACATTTTTTTCAGGAATCTACTCTCTGAAACCTAAAACGAATTAAAAAAAACATCTTTCTAGGCATCCACTCTCCCTCATCTTCCAAGAAAATTTCAATTAACTTATTGAAATATTGCAATCACCCTTATCCAAAAACGCTATTTAAATCAACTTTTTAGCAGTAACACACTCACATTTTTCCTAAAACAAACACATTTTTTTCAGGAATCTACTCTCTGGAACCTAAAACTAATTTAAAAAAAAGATCTTTCTAGGCATCCACTGTCCCTAATCGTGCAAGAAAATTTCAATTGACTTGTTGAAATATTGCAATCACCCTTATTCAAAAACGAAATTTAAATCAACTTTTTAGCAGTAACACCCTCACATTTTTCATAAAACAAACACATTTTTTTCAGGAATCTACTCTCTGAAACCTAATACTAATTTAAAAAAGAAATCTTTCTATGCATCCACTGTCCCTAATCGTGCAAGAAAATTTCAATTGACTTGTTGAAATATTGCAATCACCCTTATCCAAAAATGAAATTTAAATCAACTTTTTAGCAGTAACACACTCACATTTTTCATAAAACAAACACATTTTTTTCAGGAATCTACTCTCTGGAACCTAAAACTAATTTTAAAAAAACATCTTTCTAGGCATCCACTGTCCCTAATCGTGCAAGAAAATTTCAATTGACTTGTTGAAATATTGCAATCACCCTTATTCAAAAACAAAATTTAAATCAACTTTTTAGCAGTAACACCCTCACATTTTTCATAAAACAAACACATTTTTTTCAGGAATCTACTCTCTGGAACCTAAAACTAATTTTAAAAAAAACATCTTTCTAGGCATCCACTGTCCCTAATCGTGCAAGAAAATTTCAATTGACTTGTTGAAATATTGCAATCACCCTTATCCAAAAACGAAATTTAAATCAACTTTTTAGCAGTAACACACTCACATTTTTCATAAAACAAACACATTTTTTTCAGGAATCTACTCTCTGAAACCTAAAACTAATTTTAAAAAAACATCTTTCTAGGCATCCACTGTCCCTAATCGTGCAAGAAAATTTCAATTGACTTATTGAAATATTGCAAACACCCTTATTCAAAAACGAAATTTAAATCAACTTTTTAGCAGTAACACCCTCACATTTTTCATAAAACAAACACATTTTTTTCAGGAATCTACTCTCTGAAACCTAAAACTAATTAAAAAAAACATCTTTCTAGGCATCCACTCCCCCTAATCTTCCAAGAAAATTTCAATTAACTTATTGAAATATTGCAATCACCCTTATCCAAAAACGATATTTAAATCAACTTTTTTGCAGTAACACACTCACATTTTTCATAAAACAAACACATTTTTTTCAGGAATCTACTCTCTGAAACCTAAAACTAATTTAAAAAAAACATCTTTCTAGGCATCCATTGTCCCCAATCTTGCAAGAAAATTTCAATTGACTTGTTGAAATGATGCATTCACACCTATCCTGAAACTAAATTTAAATCAACTTTTTTGCAGTAACACACTCACATTTTTCATGAAACAAATAATTTTTTTTTCAGGAATCCACTCTCTGGAACCTATAACGAATTTGTAAAAAACATCTTTCTAGGCATCCACTCCCCCTGATCTTGCAAGAAAATTTCAATTAACTTGTTGAAATATTGCAATCACCCTTGTCCAAAAACGAAATTTAAATCAACTTTTTAGCAGTAACACACTCACATTTTTCATAAAACAAACACATTTTTTTCAGGAATCTACTCTCTGGAACCTAAAACTAATTTTAAAAAAACATCTTTCTAGGCATCCACTGTCCCTAATCGTGCAAGAAAATTTCAATTGACTTGTTGAAATATTCCAATCACCCTTATCCAAAAACGAAATTTAAATCAACTTTTTAGCAGTAACACACTTACATTTTTCATAAAACAAACACATTTTTTTCAGGAATCTACTCTCTGAAACCTAAAACTAATTTTAAAAAAATATCTTTCTAGGCATCCACTGTCCCTAATCGTGCAAGAAAATTTCAATTGACTTGTTGAAATATTGCAATCACCCTTATCCAAAAACGAAATTTAAATCAACTTTTTAGCAGTAACACCCTCACATTTTTCATAAAACAAACACATTTTTTTCAGGAATCTACTCTCTGAAACCTAAAACTAATTTAAAAAAACATCTTTCTAGGCATCCACTCTCCCTAATCTTCCAAGAAAATTTCAATTAACTTATTGAAATATTGCAATCACCCTTATCCAAAAACGATATTTAAATCAACTTTTTTGCAGTAACACACTCACATTTTTCATAAAACAAACACATTTTTTTCAGGAATCTACTCTCTGAAACCTAAAACTAATTTAAAAAAACATCTTTCTAGGCATCCATTGTCCCCAATCTTGCAAGAAAATTTCAATTGACTTGTTGAAATGATGCATTCACACCTATCCTGAAACTAAATTTAAATCAACTTTTTTGCAGTAACACACTCACATTTTTCAAGAAACAAATAATTTTTTTTTCAGGAATCCACTCTCTGGAACCTATAACGAATTTGTAAGAAACATCTTTCTAGGCATCCACTCCCCCTGATCTTGCAAGAAAATTTCAATTAACTTGTTGAAATATTGCAATCACCCTTATCCAAAAACGAAATTTAAATCAACTTTTTAGCAGTAACACACTCACATTTTTCATAAAACAAACACATTTTTTTCAGGAATTTACTCTCTGGAACCTAAAACTAATTTTAAAAAAACATCTTTCTAGGCATCCACTGTCCCTAATCGTGCAAGAAAATTTCAATTGACTTGTTGAAATATTCCAATCACCCTTATCCAAAAACGAAATTTAAATCAACTTTTTAGCAGTAACACACTCACATTTTTCATAAAACAAACACATTTTTTTCAGGAATCTACTCTCTGAAACCTAAAACTAATTTAAAAAAAATATCTTTCTAGGCATCCACTGTCCCTAATCGTGCAAAAAAATTTCAATTGACTTGTTGAAATATTGCAATCACCCTTATTCAAAAACGTAATTTAAATCTACTTTTTAGCAGTAACACCCTCACATTTTTCATAAAACAAACACATTTTTTTCAGGAATCTACTCTCTGAAACCTAAAACGAATTAAAAAAAACATCTTTCTAGGCATCCACTCTCCCTAATCTTCCAAGAAAATTTCAATTAACTTATTGAAATATTGCAATCACCCTTATCCAAAAACGCTATTTAAATCAACTTTTTAGCAGTAACACACTCACATTTTTCATAAAACAAACAAATTTTTTTCAGGAATCTACTCTCTGGAACCTAAAACTAATTTAAAAAAAACATCTTTCTAGGCATCCACTGTCCCTAATCGTGCAAGAAAATTTCAATTGACTTGTTGAAATATTGCAATCACCCTTATTCAAAAACGAAATTTAAATCAACTTTTTAGCAGTAACACCCTCACATTTTTCATAAAACAAACACATTTTTTTCAGGAATCTACTCTCTGAAACCTAATACTAATTTAAAAAAGAAATCTTTCTATGCATCCACTGTCCCTAATCGTGCAAGAAAATTTCAATTGACTTGTTGAAATATTGCAATCACCCTTATCCAAAAACGAAATTTAAATCAACTTTTTTGCAGTAACACACTCACATTTTTCATGAAACAAATAATTTTTTTTTCAGGAATCCACTCTCTGGAACCTATAACGAATTTGTAAAAAACATCTTTCTAGGCATCCACTCCCCCTGATCTTGCAAGAAAATTTCAATTAACTTGTTGAAATATTGCAATCACCCTTATCCAAAAACGAAATTTAAATCAACTTTTTAGCAGTAACACACTCACATTTTTCATAAAACAAACACATTTTTTTCAGGAATCTACTCTCTGGAACCTAAAACTAATTTTAAAAAAACATCTTTCTAGGCATCCACTGTCCCTAATCGTGCAAGAAAATTTCAATTGACTTGTTGAAATATTCCAATCACCCTTATCCAAAAACGAAATTTAAATCAACTTTTTAGCAGTAACACACTCACATTTTTCATAAAACAAACACATTTTTTTCAGGAATCTACTCTCTGGAACCTAAAACTAATTTTAAAAAAACATCTTTCTAGGCATCCACTGTCCCTAATCGTGCAAGAAAATTTCAATTGACTTGTTGAAATATTGCAATCACCCTTATTCAAAAACTAAATTTAAATCAACTTTTTAGCAGTAACACCCTCACATTTTTCATAAAACAAACACATTTTTTTCAGGAATCTACTCTCTGGAACCTAAAACTAATTTTAAAAAAAACATCTTTCTAGGCATCCACTGTCCCTAATCGTGCAAGAAAATTTCAATTGACTTGTTGAAGTATTGCAATCACCCTTATCCAAAAACGAAATTTAAATCAACTTTTTAGCAGTAACACACTCACATTTTTCATAAAACAAACACATTTTTTTTCAGGAATCTACTCTCTGGAACCTAAAACTAATTTTAAAAAAACATCTTTCTAGGCATCCACTGTCCCTAATCGTGCAAGAAAATTTCAATTGACTTGTTGAAATATTGCAATCACCCTTATTCAAAAACGAAATTTAAATCAACTTTTTAGCAGTAACACCCTCACATTTTTCATAAAACAAACACATTTTTTTCAGGAATCTACTCTCTGAAACCTAAAACTAATTAAAAAAAACATCTTTCTAGGCATCCACTCCCCCTAATCTTCCAAGAAAATTTCAATTAACTTATTGAAATATTGCAATCACCCTTATCCAAAAACGATATTTAAATCAACTTTTTTGCAGTAACACACTCACATTTTTCATAAAACAAACACATTTTTTTCAGGAATCTACTCTCTGAAACCTAAAACTAATTTAAAAAAAACATCTTTCTAGGCATCCATTGTCCCCAATCTTGCAAGAAAATTTCAATTGACTTGTTGAAATGATGCATTCACACCTATCCTGAAACTAAATTTAAATCAACTTTTTTGCAGTAACACACTCACATTTTTCATGAAACAAATAAATTTTTTTTCAGGAATCCACTCTCTGGAACCTATAACGAATTTGTAAAAAACATCTTTCTAGGCATCCACTCCCCCTGATCTTGCAAGAAAATTTCAATTAACTTGTTGAAATATTGCAATCACCCTTATCCAAAAACGAAATTTAAATCAACTTTTTAGCAGTAACACACTCACATTTTTCATGAAACAAACACATTTTTTTCAGGAATCTACTCTCTGGAACCTAAAACTAATTTTAAAAAAACATCTTTCTAGGCATCCACTGTCCCTAATCGTGCAAGAAAATTTCAATAGACTTGTTGAAATATTCCAATCACCCTTATCCAAAAACGAAATTTAAATCAACTTTTTAGCAGTAACACACTCACATTTTTCATAAAACAAACACATTTTTTTCAGGAATCTACTCTCTGAAACCTAAAACTAATTTTAAAAAAATATCTTTCTAGGCATCCACTGTCCCTAATCGTGCAAGAAAATTTCAATTGACTTGTTGAAATATTGCAATCACCCTTATTCAAAAACGTAATTTAAATCTACTTTTTAGCAGTAACACCCTCACATTTTTCATAAAACAAACACATTTTTTTCAGGAATCTACTCTCTGAAACCTAAAACGAATTAAAAAAAACATCTTTCTAGGCATCCACTCTCCCTAATCTTCCAAGAAAATTTCAATTAACTTATTGAAATATTGCAATCACCCTTATCCAAAAACGATATTTAAATCAACTTTTTAGCAGTAACACACTCACATTTTTCATAAAACAAACACATTTTTTTCAGGAATCTACTCTCTGGGACCTAAAACTAATTTTAAAAAAACATCTTTCTAGGCATCCACTGTCCCTAATCGTGCAAGAAAATTTCAATTGACTTGTTGAAATATTGCAATCACCCTTATTCAAAAACGAAATTTAAATCAACTTTTTAGCAGTAACACCCTCACATTTTTCATAAAACAAACACATTTTTTTCAGGAATCTACTCTCTGAAACCTAATACTAATTTAAAAAAGAAATCTTTCTATGCATCCACTGTCCCTAATCGTGCAAGAAAATTTCAATTGACTTGTTGAAGTATTGCAATCACCCTTATCCAAAAACGAAATTTAAATCAACTTTTTAGCAGTAACACACTCACATTTTTCATAAAACAAACACATTTTTTTCAGGAATCTACTCTCTGGAACCTAAAACTAATTTTAAAAAAAAATCTTTCTAGGCATCCACTGTCCCTAATCGTGCAAGAAAATTTCAATTGACTTGTTGAAGTATTGCAATCACCCTTATCCAAAAACGAAATTTAAATCAACTTTTTAGCAGTAAGACACTCACATTTTTCATAAAACAAACACATTTTTTTCAGGAATCTACTCTCTGAAACCTAAAACTAATTTTAAAAAAATATCTTTCTAGGCATCCACTGTCCCTAATCGTGCAAGAAAATTTCAATTGACTTGTTAAAATATTGCAATCACCCTTATTCAAAAACGAAATTTAAATCAACTTTTTAGCAGTAACACCCTCACATTTTTCATAAAACAAACAAATTTTTTTCAGGAATCTACTCTCTGAAACCTAAAACTAATTAAAAAAAACATCTTTCTAGGCATCCACTCTCCCTAATCTTCCAAGAAAATGTCAATTAACTTATTGAAATATTGCAATCACCCTTATCCAAAAACAATATTTAAAACAACTTTTTAGCAGTAACACACTCACATTTTTCATAAAACAAACACATTTTTTTCAGGAATCTACTCTCTGGAACCTAAAACTAATTTTAAAAAAAATCTTTCTAGGCATCCACTGTCCCTAATCGTGCAAGAAAATTTCAATTGACTTGTTGAAATATTGCAATCACCCTTTTACAAAAACGAAATTTAAATCAACTTTTTAGCAGTAACACACTCACATTTTTCATAAAACAAACACATTTTTTTCAGGAATCTACTCTCTGAAACCTAAAACTAATTTTAAAAAAATATCTTTCTAGGCATCCACTGTCCCTAATCGTGCAAGAAAATTTCAATTGACTTGTTGAAATATTGCAATCACCCTTATTCAAAAACGAAATTTAAATCAACTTTTTAGCAGTAACACCCTCACATTTTTCATAAAACAAACACATTTATTTCAGGAATCTACTCTCTGAAACCTAAAACTAATTAAAAAAAACATCTTTCTAGGCATCCACTCTCCCTAATCTTCCAAGAAAATTTCAATTAACTTATTGAAATATTGCAATCACCCTTATCCAAAAACGATATTTAAATCAACTTTTTAGCAGTAACACACTCACATTTTTCATAAAACAAACACATTTTTTTCAGGAATCTACTCTCTGGAACCTAAAACTAATTTTAAAAAAACATCTTTCTAGGCATCCACTGTCCCTAATTGTGCAAGAAAATTTCAATTGACTTGTTGAAATATTGCAATCACCCTTATCCCAAAATGAAATTTAAATCAACTTTTTAGCAGTAACACACTCACATTTTTCATAAAACAAACACATTTTTTTCAGGAATCTACTCTCTGGAACCTAAAACTAATTTTAAAAAAACATCTTTCTAGGTATCCACTGTCCCTAATCGTGCAAGAAAATTTCAATTGACTTGTTGAAGTATTGCAATCACCCTTATCCAAAAACGAAATTTAAATCAACTTTTTAGCAGTAACACACTCACATTTTTCATAAAACAAACACTTTTTTTCAGGAATCTACTCTCTGGAACCTAAAACTAATTTTAAAAAAACATCTTTCTAGGCATCCACTGTCCCTAATCGTGCAAGAAAATTTCAATTGACTTGTTGAAATATTGCAATCACCCTTATCCAAAAATGAAATTTAAATCAACTTTTTAGCAGTAACACACTCACATTTTTCATAAAACAAACACATTTTTTTCAGGAATCTACTCTCTGAAACCTAAAACTAATTTTAAAAAAACATCTTTCTAGGCATCCACTGTCCCTAATCGTGCAAGAAAATTTCAATTGACTTATTGAAATATTGCAATCACCCTTATTCAAAAACGAAATTTAAATCAACTTTTTAGCAGTAACACCCTCACATTTTTCATAAAACAAACACATTTTTTTCAGGAATCTACTCTCTGAAACCTAAAACTAATTAAAAAAAACATCTTTCTAGGCATCCACTCTCCCTAATCTTCCAAGAAAATTTCAATTAACTTATTGAAATATTGCAATCACCCTTATCCAAAAACGATATTTAAATCAACTTTTTTGCAGTAACACACTCACATTTTTCATAAAACAAACACATTTTTTTCAGGATTTTACTCTCTGAAACCTAAAACTAATTTAAAAAAAACATCTTTCTAGGCATCCATTGTCCCCAATCTTGCAAGAAAATTTCAATTGACTTGTTGAAATGATGCATTCACACCTATGCTGAAACTAAATTTAAATCAACTTTTTTGCAGTAACACACTCACATTTTTCATGAAACAAATAATTTTTTTTTCAGGAATCCACTCTCTGGAACCTATAACGAATTTGTAAAAAACATCTTTCTAGGCATCCACTCTCCCTAATCTTGCAAGTAAATTTCAATTAACTTGTTGAAATATTGCAATCACCCTTATCCAAAAACGATATTTAAATCAACTTTTTAGCAGTAACACACTCACATTTTTCATAAAACAAACACATTTTTTTCAGGAATCTACACTCTGGAATCTAAAACTAATTTTAAAAAAACATCTTTCTAGGCATCCACTGTCCCTAATCGTGCAAGAAAATTTCAATTGACTTGTTGAAATATTGCAATCACCCTTATTCAAAAACGTAATTTAAATCTACTTTTTAGCAGTAACACCCTCACATTTTTCATAAAACAAACACATTTTTTTCAGGAATCTACTCTCTGAAACCTAAAACGTATTAAAAAAAACATCTTTCTAGGCATCCACTCTCCCTCATCTTCCAAGAAAATTTCAATTAACTTATTGAAATATTGCAATCACCCTTATCCAAAAAGGCTATTTAAATCAACTTTTTAGCAGTAACACACTCACATTTTTCCTAAAACAAACACATTTTTTTCAGGAATCTACTCTCTGGAACCTAAAACTAATTTAAAAAAAAGATCTTTCTAGGCATCCACTGTCCCTAATCGTGCAAGAAAATTTCAATTGACTTGTTGAAATATTGCAATCACCCTTATTCAAAAACGAAATTTAAATCAACTTTTTAGCAGTAACACCCTCACATTTTTCATAAAACAAACACATTTTTTTCAGGAATCTACTCTCTGAAACCTAATACTAATTTAAAAAAGAAATCTTTCTATGCATCCACTGTCCCTAATCGTGCAAGAAAATTTCAATTGACTTGTTGAAATATTGCAATCACCCTTATCCAAAAATGAAATTTAAATCAACTTTTTAGCAGTAACACACTCACATTTTTCATAAAACAAACACATTTTTTTCAGGAATCTACTCTCTGGAACCTAAAACTAATTTTAAAAAAACATCTTTCTAGGCATCCACTGTCCCTAATCGTGCAAGAAAATTTCAATTGACTTGTTGAAATATTGCAATCACCCTTATTCAAAAACAAAATTTAAATCAACTTTTTAGCAGTAACACCCTCACATTTTTCATAAAACAAACACATTTTTTTCAGGAATCTACTCTCTGGAACCTAAAACTAATTTAAAAAAAAACATCTTTCTAGGCATCCACTGTCCCTAATCGTGCAAGAAAATTTCAATTGACTTGTTGAAATATTGCAATCACCCTTATCCAAAAACGAAATTTAAATCAACTTTTTAGCAGTAACACACTCACATTTTTCATAAAACAAACACATTTTTTTCAGGAATCTACTCTCTGAAACCTAAAACTAATTTTAAAAAAACATCTTTCTAGGCATCCACTGTCCCTAATCGTGCAAGAAAATTTCAATTGACTTATTGAAATATTGCAATCACCCTTATTCAAAAACGAAATTTAAATCAACTTTTTAGCAGTAACACCCTCACATTTTTCATAAAACAAACACATTTTTTTCAGGAATCTACTCTCTGAAACCTAAAACTAATTAAAAAAAACATCTTTCTAGGCATCCACTCCCCCTAATCTTCCAAGAAAATTTCAATTAACTTATTGAAATATTGCAATCACCCTTATCCAAAAACGATATTTAAATCAACTTTTTTGCAGTAACACACTCACATTTTTCATAAAACAAACACATTTTTTTCAGGAATCTACTCTCTGAAACCTAAAACTAATTTAAAAAAAACATCTTTCTAGGCATCCATTGTCCCCAATCTTGCAAGAAAATTTCAATTGACTTGTTGAAATGATGCATTCACACCTATCCTGAAACTAAATTTAAATCAACTTTTTTGCAGTAACACACTCACATTTTTCATGAAACAAATAATTTTTTTTTCAGGAATCCACTCTCTGGAACCTATAACGAATTTGTAAAAAACATCTTTCTAGGCATCCACTCCCCCTGATCTTGCAAGAAAATTTCAATTAACTTGTTGAAATATTGCAATCACCCTTATCCAAAAACGAAATTTAAATCAACTTTTTAGCAGTAACACACTCACATTTTTCATAAAACAAACACATTTTTTTCAGGAATCTACTCTCTGGAACCTAAAACTAATTTTAAAAAAACATCTTTCTAGGCATCCACTGTCCCTAATCGTGCAAGAAAATTTCAATTGACTTGTTGAAATATTCCAATCACCCTTATCCAAAAACGAAATTTAAATCAACTTTTTAGCAGTAACACACTTACATTTTTCATAAAACAAACACATTTTTTTCAGGAATCTACTCTCTGAAACCTAAAACTAATTTTAAAAAAATATCTTTCTAGGCATCCACTGTCCCTAATCGTGCAAGAAAATTTCAATTGACTTGTTGAAATATTGCAATCACCCTTATCCAAAAACGAAATTTAAATCAACTTTTTAGCAGTAACACACTCACATTTTTCATAAAACAAACACATTTTTTTCAGGAATCTACTCTCTGAAACCTAAAACTAATTAAAAAAAACATCTTTCTAGGCATCCACTCTCCCTAATCTTCCAAGAAAATTTCAATTAACTTATTGAAATATTGCAATCACCCTTATCCAAAAACGATATTTAAATCAACTTTTTTGCAGTAACACACTCACATTTTTCATAAAACAAACACATTTTTTTCAGGAATCTACTCTCTGAAACCTAAAACTAATTTAAAAAAACATCTTTCTAGGCATCCATTGTCCCCAATCTTGCAAGAAAATTTCAATTGACTTGTTGAAATGATGCATTCACACCTATCCTGAAACTAAATTTAAATCAACTTTTTTGCAGTAACACACTCACATTTTTCAAGAAACAAATAATTTTTTTTTCAGGAATCCACTCTCTGGAACCTATAACGAATTTGTAAGAAACATCTTTCTAGGCATCCACTCCCCCTGATCTTGCAAGAAAATTTCAATTAACTTGTTGAAATATTGCAATCACCCTTATCCAAAAACGAAATTTAAATCAACTTTTTAGCAGTAACACACTCACATTTTTCATAAAACAAACACATTTTTTTCAGGAATTTACTCTCTGGAACCTAAAACTAATTTTAAAAAAACATCTTTCTAGGCATCCACTGTCCCTAATCGTGCAAGAAAATTTCAATTGACTTGTTGAAATATTCCAATCACCCTTATCCAAAAACGAAATTTAAATCAACTTTTTAGCAGTAACACACTCACATTTTTCATAAAACAAACACATTTTTTTCAGGAATCTACTCTCTGAAACCTAAAACTAATTTAAAAAAAATATCTTTCTAGGCATCCACTGTCCCTAATCGTGCAAAAAAATTTCAATTGACTTGTTGAAATATTGCAATCACCCTTATTCAAAAACGTAATTTAAATCTACTTTTTAGCAGTAACACCCTCACATTTTTCATAAAACAAACACATTTTTTTCAGGAATCTACTCTCTGAAACCTAAAACGAATTAAAAAAAACATCTTTCTAGGCATCCACTCTCCCTAATCTTCCAAGAAAATTTCAATTAACTTATTGAAATATTGCAATCACCCTTATCCAAAAACGCTATTTAAATCAACTTTTTAGCAGTAACACACTCACATTTTTCATAAAACAAACAAATTTTTTTCAGGAATCTACTCTCTGGAACCTAAAACTAATTTAAAAAAAACATCTTTCTAGGCATCCACTGTCCCTAATCGTGCAAGAAAATTTCAATTGACTTGTTGAAATATTGCAATCACCCTTATTCAAAAACGAAATTTAAATCAACTTTTTAGCAGTAACACCCTCACATTTTTCATAAAACAAACACATTTTTTTCAGGAATCTACTCTCTGAAACCTAATACTAATTTAAAAAAGAAATCTTTCTATGCATCCACTGTCCCTAATCGTGCAAGAAAATTTCAATTGACTTGTTGAAATATTGCAATCACCCTTATCCTAAAACGAAATTTAAATCAACTTTTTTGCAGTAACACACTCACATTTTTCATGAAACAAATAATTTTTTTTTCAGGAATCCACTCTCTGGAACCTATAACGAATTTGTAAAAAACATCTTTCTAGGCATCCACTCCCCCTGATCTTGCAAGAAAATTTCAATTAACTTGTTGAAATATTGCAATCACCCTTATCCAAAAACGAAATTTAAATCAACTTTTTAGCAGTAACACACTCACATTTTTCATAAAACAAACACATTTTTTTCAGGAATCTACTCTCTGGAACCTAAAACTAATTTTAAAAAAACATCTTTCTAGGCATCCACTGTCCTTAATCGTGCAAGAAAATTTCAATTGACTTGTTGAAATATTCCAATCACCCTTATCCAAAAACGAAATTTAAATCAACTTTTTAGCAGTAACACACTCACATTTTTCATAAAACAAACACATTTTTTTCAGGAATCTACTCTCTGGAACCTAAAACTAATTTTAAAAAAACATCTTTCTAGGCATCCACTGTCCCTAATCGTGCAAGAAAATTTCAATTGACTTGTTGAAATATTGCAATCACCCTTATTCAAAAACTAAATTTAAATCAACTTTTTAGCAGTAACACCCTCACATTTTTCATAAAACAAACACATTTTTTTCAGGAATCTACTCTCTGGAACCTAAAACTAATTTTAAAAAAAACATCTTTCTAGGCATCCACTGTCCCTAATCGTGCAAGAAAATTTCAATTGACTTGTTGAAGTATTGCAATCACCCTTATCCAAAAACGAAATTTAAATCAACTTTTTAGCAGTAACACACTCACATTTTTCATAAAACAAACACATTTTTTTTCAGGAATCTACTCTCTGGAACCTAAAACTAATTTTAAAAAAACATCTTTCTAGGCATCCACTGTCCCTAATCGTGCAAGAAAATTTCAATTGACTTGTTGAAATATTGCAATCACCCTTATCCAAAAACAAAATTTAAATCAACTTTTTAGCAGTAACACACTCACATTTTTCATAAAACAAACACATTTTTTTCAGGAATCTACTCTCTGAAACCTAAAACTAATTTTAAAAAAACATCTTTCTAGGCATCCACTGTCCCTAATCGTGCAAGAAAATTTCAATTGACTTATTGAAATATTGCAATCACCCTTATTCAAAAACGAAATTTAAATCAACTTTTTAGCAGTAACACCCTCACATTTTTCATAAAACAAACACATTTTTTTCAGGAATCTACTCTCTGAAACCTAAAACTAATTAAAAAAAACATCTTTCTAGGCATCCACTCCCCCTAATCTTCCAAGAAAATTTCAATTAACTTATTGAAATATTGCAATCACCCTTATCCAAAAACGATATTTAAATCAACTTTTTTGCAGTAACACACTCACATTTTTCATAAAACAAACACATTTTTTTCAGGAATCTACTCTCTGAAACCTAAAACTAATTTAAAAAAAACATCTTTCTAGGCATCCATTGTCCCCAATCTTGCAAGAAAATTTCAATTGACTTGTTGAAATGATGCATTCACACCTATCCTGAAACTAAATTTAAATCAACTTTTTTGCAGTAACACACTCACATTTTTCATGAAACAAATAATTTTTTTTTCAGGAATCCACTCTCTGGAACCTATAACGAATTTGTAAAAAACATCTTTCTAGGCATCCACTCCCCCTGATCTTGCAAGAAAATTTCAATTAACTTGTTGAAATATTGCAATCACCCTTATCCAAAAACGAAATTTAAATCAACTTTTTAGCAGTAACACACTCACATTTTTCATAAAACAAACACATTTTTTTCAGGAATCTACTCTCTGGAACCTAAAACTAATTTTAAAAAAACATCTTTCTAGGCATCCACTGTCCCTAATCGTGCAAGAAAATTTCAATTGACTTGTTGAAATATTCCAATCACCCTTATCCAAAAACGAAATTTAAATCAACTTTTTAGCAGTAACACACTCACATTTTTCATAAAACAAACACATTTTTTTCAGGAATCTACTCTCTGAAACCTAAAACTAATTTTAAAAAAATATCTTTCTAGGCATCCACTGTCCCTAATCGTGCAAGAAAATTTCAATTGACTTGTTGAAATATTGCAATCACCCTTATTCAAAAACGTAATTTAAATCTACTTTTTAGCAGTAACACCCTCACATTTTTCATAAAACAAACACATTTTTTTCAGGAATCTACTCTCTGAAACCTAAAACGAATTAAAAAAAACATCTTTCTAGGCATCCACTCTCCCTAATCTTCCAAGAAAATTTCAATTAACTTATTGAAATATTGCAATCACCCTTATCCAAAAACGATATTTAAATCAACTTTTTAGCAGTAACACACTCACATTTTTCATAAAACAAACACATTTTTTTCAGGAATCTACTCTCTGGGACCTAAAACTAATTTTAAAAAAACATCTTTCTAGGCATCCACTGTCCCTAATCGTGCAAGAAAATTTCAATTGACTTGTTGAAATATTGCAATCACCCTTATTCAAAAACGAAATTTAAATCAACTTTTTAGCAGTAACACCCTCACATTTTTCATAAAACAAACACATTTTTTTCAGGAATCTACTCTCTGAAACCTAATACTAATTTAAAAAAGAAATCTTTCTATGCATCCACTGTCCCTAATCGTGCAAGAAAATTTCAATTGACTTGTTGAAGTATTGCAATCACCCTTATCCAAAAACGAAATTTAAATCAACTTTTTAGCAGTAACACACTCACATTTTTCATAAAACAAACACATTTTTTTCAGGAATCTACTCTCTGGAACCTAAAACTAATTTTAAAAAAAAATCTTTCTAGGCATCCACTGTCCCTAATCGTGCAAGAAAATTTCAATTGACTTGTTGAAGTATTGCAATCACCCTTATCCAAAAACGAAATTTAAATCAACTTTTTAGCAGTAAGACACTCACATTTTTCATAAAACAAACACATTTTTTTCAGGAATCTACTCTCTGAAACCTAAAACTAATTTTAAAAAAATATCTTTCTAGGCATCCACTGTCCCTAATCGTGCAAGAAAATTTCAATTGACTTGTTAAAATATTGCAATCACCCTTATTCAAAAACGAAATTTAAATCAACTTTTTAGAAGTAACACCCTCACATTTTTCATAAAACAAACAAATTTTTTTCAGGAATCTACTCTCTGAAACCTAAAACTAATTAAAAAAAACATCTTTCTAGGCATCCACTCTCCCTAATCTTCCAAGAAAATGTCAATTAACTTATTGAAATATTGCAATCACCCTTATCCAAAAACAATATTTAAAACAACTTTTTAGCAGTAACACACTCACATTTTTCATAAAACAAACACATTTTTTTCAGGAATCTACTCTCTGGAACCTAAAACTAATTTTAAAAAAAATCTTTCTAGGCATCCACTGTCCCTAATCGTGCAAGAAAATTTCAATTGACTTGTTGAAATATTGCAATCACCCTTATACAAAAACGAAATTTAAATCAACTTTTTAGCAGTAACACACTCACATTTTTCATAAAACAAACACATTTTTTTCAGGAATCTACTCTCTGAAACCTAAAACTAATTTTAAAAAAATATCTTTCTAGGCATCCACTGTCCCTAATCGTGCAAGAAAATTTCAATTGACTTGTTGAAATATTGCAATCACCCTTATTCAAAAACGAAATTTAAATCAACTTTTTAGCAGTAACACCCTCACATTTTTCATAAAACAAACACATTTATATCAGGAATCTACTCTCTGAAACCTAAAACTAATTAAAAAAAACATCTTTCTAGGCATCCACTCTCCCTAATCTTCCAAGAAAATTTCAATTAACTTATTGAAATATTGCAATCACCCTTATCCAAAAACGATATTTAAATCAACTTTTTAGCAGTAACACACTCACATTTTTCATAAAACAAACACATTTTTTTCAGGAATCTACTCTCTGGAACCTAAAACTAATTTTAAAAAAACATCTTTCTAGGCATCCACTGTCCCTAATTGTGCAAGAAAATTTCAATTGACTTGTTGAAATATTGCAATCACCCTTATCCAAAAATGAAATTTAAATCAACTTTTTAGCAGTAACACACTCACATTTTTCATAAAACAAACACATTTTTTTCAGGAATCTACTCTCTGGAACCTAAAACTAATTTTAAAAAAACATCTTTCTAGGCATCCACTGTCCCTAATCGTGCAAGAAAATTTCAATTGACTTGTTGAAGTATTGCAATCACCCTTAACCAAAAACGAAATTTAAATCAACTTTTTAGCAGTAACACACTCACATTTTTCATAAAACAAACACTTTTTTTCAGGAATCTACTCTCTGGAACCTAAAACTAATTTTAAAAAAACATCTTTCTAGGCATCCACTGTCCCTAATCGTGCAAGAAAATTTCAATTGACTTGTTGAAATATTGCAATCACCCTTATCCAAAAATGAAATTTAAATCAACTTTTTAGCAGTAACACACTCACATTTTTCATAAAACAAACACATTTTTTTCAGGAATCTACTCTCTGAAACCTAAAACTAATTTTAAAAAAACATCTTTCTAGGCATCCACTGTCCCTAATCGTGCAAGAAAATTTCAATTGACTTATTGAAATATTGCAATCACCCTTATTCAAAAACGAAATTTAAATCAACTTTTTAGCAGTAACACCCTCACATTTTTCATAAAACAAACACATTTTTTTCAGGAATCTACTCTCTGAAACCTAAAACTAATTAAAAAAAACATCTTTCTAGGCATCCACTCTCCCTAATCTTCCAAGAAAATTTCAATTAACTTATTGAAATATTGCAATCACCCTTATCCAACAACGATATTTAAATCAACTTTTTTGCAGTAACACACTCACATTTTTCATAAAACAAACACATTTTTTTCAGGATTTTACTCTCTGAAACCTAAAACTAATTTAAAAAAAACATCTTTCTAGGCATCCATTGTCCCCAATCTTGCAAGAAAATTTCAATTGACTTGTTGAAATGATGCATTCACACCTATGCTGAAACTAAATTTAAATCAACTTTTTTGCAGTAACACACTCACATTTTTCATGAAACAAATATTTTTTTTTTCAGGAATCCACTCTCTGGAACCTATAACGAATTTGTAAAAAACATCTTTCTAGGCATCCACTCTCCCTAATCTTGCAAGTAAATTTCAATTAACTTGTTGAAATATTGCAATCACCCTTATCCAAAAACGATATTTAAATCAACTTTTTAGCAGTAACACACTCACATTTTTCATAAAACAAACACATTTTTTTCAGGAATCTACACTCTGGAATCTAAAACTAATTTTAAAAAAACATCTTTCTAGGCATCCACTGTCCCTAATCGTGCAAGAAAATTTCAATTGACTTGTTGAAATATTGCAATCACCCTTATTCAAAAACGTAATTTAAATCTACTTTTTAGCAGTAACACCCTCACATTTTTCATAAAACAAACACATTTTTTTCAGGAATCTACTCTCTGAAACCTAAAACGAATTAAAAAAAACATCTTTCTAGGCATCCACTCTCCCTCATCTTCCAAGAAAATTTCAATTAACTTATTGAAATATTGCAATCACCCTTATCCAAAAACGCTATTTAAATCAACTTTTTAGCAGTAACACACTCACATTTTTCCTAAAACAAACACATTTTTTTCAGGAATCTACTCTCTGGAACCTAAAACTAATTTAAAAAAAAGATCTTTCTAGGCATCCACTGTCCCTAATCATGCAAGAAAATTTCAATTGACTTGTTGAAATATTGCAATCACCCTTATTCAAAAACGAAATTTAAATCAACTTTTTAGCAGTAACACCCTCACATTTTTCATAAAACAAACACATTTTTTTCAGGAATCTACTCTCTGAAACCTAATACTAATTTAAAAAAGAAATCTTTCTATGCATCCACTGTCCCTAATCGTGCAAGAAAATTTCAATTGACTTGTTGAAATATTGCAATCACCCTTATCCAAAAATGAAATTTAAATCAACTTTTTAGCAGTAACACACTCACATTTTTCATAAAACAAACACATTTTTTTCAGGAATCTACTCTCTGGAACCTAAAACTAATTTTAAAAAAACATCTTTCTAGGCATCCACTGTCCCTAATCGTGCAAGAAAATTTCAATTGACTTGTTGAAATATTGCAATCACCCTTATTCAAAAACAAAATTTAAATCAACTTTTTAGCAGTAACACCCTCACATTTTTCATAAAACAAACACATTTTTTTCAGGAATCTACTCTCTGGAACCTAAAACTAATTTAAAAAAAAAATCTTTCTGGGCATCCACTGTCCCTAATCGTGCAAGAAAATTTCAATTGACTTGTTGAAGTATTGCAATCACCCTTATCCAAAAACGAAATTTAAATCAACTTTTTAGCAGTAGGACACTCACATTTTTCATAAAACAAACACATTTTTTTCAGGAATCTACTCTCTGAAACCTAAAACTAATTTTAAAAAAATATCTTTCTAGGCATCCACTGTCCCTAATCGTGCAAGAAAATTTCAATTGACTTGTTAAAATATTGCAATCACCCTTATTCAAAAACGAAATTTAAATCAACTTTTTAGCAGTAACACCCTCACATTTTTCATAAAACAAACACATTTTTTTCAGGAATCTACTCTCTGAAACCTAAAACTAATTAAAAAAAACATCTTTCTAGGCATCCACTCTCCCTAATCTTCCAAGAAAATGTCAATTAACTTATTGAAATATTGCAATCACCCTTATCCAAAAACAATATTTAAAACAACTTTTTAGCAGTAACACACTCACATTTTTCATAAAACAAACACATTTTTTTCAGGAATCTACTCTCTGGAACCTAAAACTAATTTAAAAAAAAATCTTTCGAGGCATCCACTGTCCCTAATCGTGCAAGAAAATGTCAATTGACTTGTTGAAATATTGCAATCACCCTTATACAAAAACGAAATTTAAATCAACTTTTTAGCAGTAACACACTCACATTTTTCATAAAACAAACACATTTTTTTCAGGAATCTACTCTCTGAAACCTAAAACTAATTTTAAAAAAATATCTTTCTAGGCATCCACTGTCCCTAATCGTGCAAGAAAATTTCAATTGACTTGTTGAAATATTGCAATCACCCTTATTCAAAAACGAAATTTAAATCAACTTTTTAGCAGTAACACCCTCACATTTTTCATAAAACAAACACATTTATATCAGGAATCTACTCTCTGAAACCTAAAACTAATTAAAAAAAACATCTTTCTAGGCATCCACTCTCCCTAATCTTCCAAGAAAATTTCAATTAACTTATTGAAATATTGCAATCACCCTTATCCAAAAACGATATTTAAATCAACTTTTTAGCAGTAACACACTCACATTTTTCATAAAACAAACACATTTTTTTCAGGAATCTACTCTCTGGAACCTAAAACTAATTTTAAAAAAACATCTTTCTAGGCATCCACTGTCCCTAATTGTGCAAGAAAATTTCAATTGACTTGTTGAAATATTGCAATCACCCTTATCCAAAAATGAAATTTAAATCAACTTTTTAGCAGTAACACACTCACATTTTTCATAAAACAAACACATTTTTTTCAGGAATCTACTCTCTGGAACCTAAAACTAATTTAAAAAAAACATCTTTCTAGGCATCCACTGTCCCTAATCGTGCAAGAAAATTTCAATTGACTTGTTGAAGTATTGCAATCACCCTTATCCAAAAACGAAATTTAAATCAACTTTTTAGCAGTAACACACTCACATTTTTCATAAAACAAACACTTTTTTTCAGGAATCTACTCTCTGGAACCTAAAACTAATTTTAAAAAAACATCTTTCTAGGCATCCACTGTCCCTAATCGTGCAAGAAAATTTCAATTGACTTGTTGAAATATTGCAATCACCCTTATCCAAAAATGAAATTTAAATCAACTTTTTAGCAGTAACACACTCACATTTTTCATAAAACAAACACATTTTTTTCAGGAATCTACTCTCTGAAACCTAAAACTAATTTTAAAAAAACATCTTTCTAGGCATCCACTGTCCCTAATCGTGCAAGAAAATTTCAATTGACTTATTGAAATATTGCAATCACCCTTATTCAAAAACGAAATTTAAATCAACTTTTTAGCAGTAACACCCTCACATTTTTCATAAAACAAACACATTTTTTTCAGGAATCTACTCTCTGAAACCTAAAACTAATTAAAAAAAACATCTTTCTAGGCATCCACTCTCCCTAATCTTCCAAGAAAATTTCAATTAACTTATTGAAATATTGCAATCACCCTTATCCAAAAACGATATTTAAATCAACTTTTTTGCAGTAACACACTCACATTTTTCATAAAACAAACACATTTTTTTCAGGATTTTACTCTCTGAAACCTAAAACTAATTTAAAAAAAAATCTTTCTAGGCATCCATTGTCCCCAATCTTGCAAGAAAATGTCAATTGACTTGTTGAAATGATGCATTCACACCTATGCTGAAACTAAATTTAAATCAACTTTTTTGCAGTAATACACTCACATTTTTCATGAAACAAATATTTTTTTTTTCAGGAATCCACTCTCTGGAACCTATAACGAATTTGTAAAAAACATCTTTCTAGGCATCCACTCTCCCTAATCTTGCAAGTAAATTTCAATTAACTTGTTGAAATATTGCAATCACCCTTATCCAAAAACGATATTTAAATCAACTTTTTAGCAGTAACACACTCACATTTTTCATAAAACAAACACATTTTTTTCAGGAATCTACTCTCTGGAACCTAAAACTAATTTTAAAAAAACATCTTTCTAGGCATCCACTGTCCCTAATCGTGCAAGAAAATTTCAATTGACTTGTTGAAGTATTGCAATCACCCTTATCCAAAAACGAAATTTAAATCAACTTTTTAGCAGTAACACACTCACATTTTTCATAAAACAAACACTTTTTTTCAGGAATCTACTCTCTGGAACCTAAAACTAATTTTAAAAAAACATCTTTCTAGGCATCCACTGTCCCTAATCGTGCAAGAAAATTTCAATTGACTTGTTGAAATATTGCAATCACCCTTATCCAAAAATGAAATTTAAATCAACTTTTTAGCAGTAACACACTCACATTTTTCATAAAACAAACACATTTTTTTCAGGAATCTACTCTCTGAAACCTAAAACTAATTTTAAAAAAACATCTTTCTAGGCATCCACTGTCCCTAATCGTGCAAGAAAATTTCAATTGACTTATTGAAATATTGCAATCACCCTTATTCAAAAACGAAATTTAAATCAACTTTTTAGCAGTAACACCCTCACATTTTTCATAAAACAAACACATTTTTTTCAGGAATCTACTCTCTGAAACCTAAAACTAATTAAAAAAAACATCTTTCTAGGCATCCACTCTCCCTAATCTTCCAAGAAAATTTCAATTAACTTATTGAAATATTGCAATCACCCTTATCCAAAAACGATATTTAAATCAACTTTTTTGCAGTAACACACTCACATTTTTCATAAAACAAACACATTTTTTTCAGGATTTTACTCTCTGAAACCTAAAACTAATTTAAAAAAAAATCTTTCTAGGCATCCATTGTCCCCAATCTTGCAAGAAAATTTCAATTGACTTGTTGAAATGATGCATTCACACCTATGCTGAAACTAAATTTAAATCAACTTTTTTGCAGTAACACACTCACATTTTTCATGAAACAAATATTTTTTTTTTCAGGAATCCACTCTCTGGAACCTATAACGAATTTGTAAAAAACATCTTTCTAGGCATCCACTCTCCCTAATCTTGCAAGTAAATTTCAATTAACTTGTTGAAATATTGCAATCACCCTTATCCAAAAACGATATTTAAATCAACTTTTTAGCAGTAACACACTCACATTTTTCATAAAACAAACACATTTTTTTCAGGAATCTACACTCTGGAATCTAAAACTAATGTTAAAAAAACATCTTTCTAGGCATCCACTGTCCCTAATCGTGCAAGAAAATTTCAATTGACTTGTTGAAATATTGCAATCACCCTTATTCAAAAACGTAATTTAAATCTACTTTTTAGCAGTAACACCCTCACATTTTTCATAAAACAAACACATTTTTTTCAGGAATCTACTCTCTGAAACCTAAAACGAATTAAAAAAAACATCTTTCTAGGCATCCACTCTCCCTCATCTTCCAAGAAAATTTCAATTAACTTATTGAAATATTGCAATCACCCTTATCCAAAAACGCTATTTAAATCAACTTTTTAGCAGTAACACACTCACATTTTTCCTAAAACAAACACATTTTTTTCAGGAATCTACTCTCTGGAACCTAAAACTAATTTAAAAAAAAGATCTTTCTAGGCATCCACTGTCCCTAATCGTGCAAGAAAATTTCAATTGACTTGTTGAAATATTGCAATCACCCTTATTCAAAAACGAAATTTAAATCAACTTTTTAGCAGTAACACCCTCACATTTTTCATAAAACAAACACATTTTTTTCAGGAATCTACTCTCTGAAACCTAATACTAATTTAAAAAAGAAATCTTTCTATGCATCCACTGTCCCTAATCGTGCAAGAAAATTTCAATTGACTTGTTGAAATATTGCAATCACCCTTATCCAAAAATGAAATTTAAATCAACTTTTTAGCAGTAACACACTCACATTTTTCATAAAACAAACACATTTTTTTCAGGAATCTACTCTCTGGAACCTAAAACTAATTTTAAAAAAACATCTTTCTAGGCATCCACTGTCCCTAATCGTGCAAGAAAATTTCAATTGACTTGTTGAAATATTGCAATCACCCTTATTCAAAAACAAAATTTAAATCAACTTTTTAGCAGTAACACCCTCACATTTTTCATAAAACAAACACATTTTTTTCAGGAATCTACTCTCTGGAACCTAAAACTAATTTTAAAAAAAAATCTTTCTAGGCATCCACTGTCCCTAATCGTGCAAGAAAATTTCAATTGACTTGTTGAAGTATTGCAATCACCCTTATCCAAAAACGAAATTTAAATCAACTTTTTAGCAGTAAGACACTCACATTTTTCATAAAACAAACACATTTTTTTCAGGAATCTACTCTCTGAAACCTAAAAATAATTTTAAAAAAATATCTTTCTAGGCATCCACTGTCCCTAATCGTGCAAGAAAATTTCAATTGACTTGTTAAAATATTGCAATCACCCTTATTCAAAAACGAAATTTAAATCAACTTTTTAGCAGTAACACCCTCACATTTTTCATAAAACAAACAAATTTTTTTCAGGAATCTACTCTCTGAAACCTAAAACTAATTAAAAAAAACATCTTTCTAGGCATCCACTCTCCCTAATCTTCCAAGAAAATGTCAATTAACTTATTGAAATATTGCAATCACCCTTATCCAAAAACAATATTTAAAACAACTTTTTAGCAGTAACACACTCACATTTTTCATAAAACAAACACATTTTTTTCAGGAATCTACTCTCTGGAACCTAAAACTAATTTTAAAAAAAATCTTTCTAGGCATCCACTGTCCCTAATCGTGCAAGAAAATTTCAATTGACTTGTTGAAATATTGCAATCACCCTTATACAAAAACGAAATTTAAATCAACTTTTTAGCAGTAACACACTCACATTTTTCATAAAACAAACACATTTTTTTCGGGAATCTACTCTCTGAAACCTAAAACTAATTTTAAAAAAATATCTTTCTAGGCATCCACTGTCCCTAATCGTGCAAGAAAATTTCAATTGACTTGTTGAAATATTGCAATCACCCTTATTCAAAAACGAAATTTAAATCAACTTTTTAGCAGTAACACCCTCACATTTTTCATAAAACAAACACATTTATATCAGGAATCTACTCTCTGAAACCTAAAACTAATTAAAAAAAACATCTTTCTAGGCATCCACTCTCCCTAATCTTCCAAGAAAATTTCAATTAACTTATTGAAATATTGCAATCACCCTTATCCAAAAACGATATTTAAATCAACTTTTTAGCAGTAACACACTCACATTTTTCATAAAACAAACACATTTTTTTCAGGAATCTACTCTCTGGAACCTAAAACTAATTTTAAAAAAACATCTTTCTAGGCATCCACTGTCCCTAATTGTGCAAGAAAATTTCAATTGACTTGTTGAAATATTGCAATCACCCTTATCCAAAAATGAAATTTAAATCAACTTTTTAGCAGTAACACACTCACATTTTTCATAAAACAAACACATTTTTTTCAGGAATCTACTCTCTGGAACCTAAAACTAATTTTAAAAAAACATCTTTCTAGGCATCCACTGTCCCTAATCGTGCAAGAAAATTTCAATTGACTTGTTGAAGTATTGCAATCACCCTTATCCAAAAACGAAATTTAAATCAACTTTTTAGCAGTAACACACTCACATTTTTCATAAAACAAACACTTTTTTTCAGGAATCTACTCTCTGGAACCTAAAACTAATTTTAAAAAAACATCTTTCTAGGCATCCACTGTCCCTAATCGTGCAAGAAAATTTCAATTGACTTGTTGAAATATTGCAATCACCCTTATCCAAAAATGAAATTTAAATCAACTTTTTAGCAGTAACACACTCACATTTTTCATAAAACAAACACATTTTTTTCAGGAATCTACTCTCTGAAACCTAAAACTAATTTTAAAAAAACATCTTTCTAGGCATCCACTGTCCCTAATCGTGCAAGAAAATTTCAATTGACTTATTGAAATATTGCAATCACCCTTATTCAAAAACGAAATTTAAATCAACTTTTTAGCAGTAACACCCTCACATTTTTCATAAAACAAACACATTTTTTTCAGGAATCTACTCTCTGAAACCTAAAACTAATTAAAAAAAACATCTTTCTAGGCATCCACTCTCCCTAATCTTCCAAGAAAATTTCAATTAACTTATTGAAATATTGCAATCACCCTTATCCAAAAACGATATTTAAATCAACTTTTTTGCAGTAACACACTCACATTTTTCATAAAACAAACACATTTTTTTCAGGATTTTACTCTCTGAAACCTAAAACTAATTTAAAAAAAACATCTTTCTAGGCATCCATTGTCCCCAATCTTGCAAGAAAATTTCAATTGACTTGTTGAAATGATGCATTCACACCTATGCTGAAACTAAATTTAAATCAACTTTTTTGCAGTAACACACTCACATTTTTCATGAAACAAATATTTTTTTTTTCAGGAATCCACTCTCTGGAACCTATAACGAATTTGTAAAAAACATCTTTCTAGGCATCCACTCTCCCTAATCTTGCAAGTAAATTTCAATTAACTTGTTGAAATATTGCAATCACCCTTATCCAAAAACGATATTTAAATCAACTTTTTAGCAGTAACACACTCACATTTTTCATAAAACAAACACATTTTTTTCAGGAATCTACACTCTGGAATCTAAAACTAATTTTAAAAAAACATCTTTCTAGGCATCCACTGTCCCTAATCGTGCAAGAAAATTTCAATTGACTTGTTGAAATATTGCAATCACCCTTATTCAAAAACGTAATTTAAATCTACTTTTTAGCAGTAACACCCTCACATTTTTCATAAAACAAACACATTTTTTTCAGGAATCTACTCTCTGAAACCTAAAACGAATTAAAAAAAACATCTTTCTAGGCATCCACTCTCCCTCATCTTCCAAGAAAATTTCAATTAACTTATTGAAATATTGCAATCACCCTTATCCAAAAACGCTATTTAAATCAACTTTTTAGCAGTAACACACTCACATTTTTCCTAAAACAAACACATTTTTTTCAGGAATCTACTCTCTGGAACCTAAAACTAATTTAAAAAAAAGATCTTTCTAGGCATCCACTGTCCCTAATCGTGCAAGAAAATTTCAATTGACTTGTTGAAATATTGCAATCACCCTTATTCAAAAACGAAATTTAAATCAACTTTTTAGCAGTAACACCCTCACATTTTTCATAAAACAAACACATTTTTTTCAGGAATCTACTCTCTGAAACCTAAAACTAATTAAAAAAAACATCTTTCTAGGCATCCACTCTCCCTAATCTTCCAAGAAAATGTCAATTAACTTATTGAAATATTGCAATCACCCTTATCCAAAAACAATATTTAAAACAACTTTTTAGCAGTAACACACTCACATTTTTCATAAAACAAACACATTTTTTTCAGGAATCTACTCTCTGGAACCTAAAACTAATTTTAAAAAAAATCTTTCTAGGCATCCACTGTCCCTAATCGTGCAAGAAAATTTCAATTGACTTGTTGAAATATTGCAATCACCCTTATACAAAAACGAAATTTAAATCAACTTTTTAGCAGTAACACACTCACATTTTTCATAAAACAAACACATTTTTTTCGGGAATCTACTCTCTGAAACCTAAAACTAATTTTAAAAAAATATCTTTCTAGGCATCCACTGTCCCTAATCGTGCAAGAAAATTTCAATTGACTTGTTGAAATATTGCAATCACCCTTATTCAAAAACGAAATTTAAATCAACTTTTTAGCAGTAACACCCTCACATTTTTCATAAAACAAACACATTTATATCAGGAATCTACTCTCTGAAACCTAAAACTAATTAAAAAAAACATCTTTCTAGGCATCCACTCTCCCTAATCTTCCAAGAAAATTTCAATTAACTTATTGAAATATTGCAATCACCCTTATCCAAAAACGATATTTAAATCAACTTTTTAGCAGTAACACACTCACATTTTTCATAAAACAAACACATTTTTTTCAGGAATCTACTCTCTGGAACCTAAAACTAATTTTAAAAAAACATCTTTCTAGGCATCCACTGTCCCTAATCGTGCAAGAAAATTTCAATTGACTTGTTGAAGTATTGCAATCACCCTTATCCAAAAACGAAATTTAAATCAACTTTTTAGCAGTAACACACTCACATTTTTCATAAAACAAACACTTTTTTTCAGGAATCTACTCTCTGGAACCTAAAACTAATTTTAAAAAAACATCTTTCTAGGCATCCACTGTCCCTAATCGTGCAAGAAAATTTCAATTGACTTGTTGAAATATTGCAATCACCCTTATCCAAAAATGAAATTTAAATCAACTTTTTAGCAGTAACACACTCACATTTTTCATAAAACAAACACATTTTTTTCAGGAATCTACTCTCTGAAACCTAAAACTAATTTTAAAAAAACATCTTTCTAGGCATCCACTGTCCCTAATCGTGCAAGAAAATTTCAATTGACTTATTGAAATATTGCAATCACCCTTATTCAAAAACGAAATTTAAATCAACTTTTTAGCAGTAACACCCTCACATTTTTCATAAAACAAACACATTTTTTTCAGGAATCTACTCTCTGAAACCTAAAACTAATTAAAAAAAACATCTTTCTAGGCATCCACTCTCCCTAATCTTCCAAGAAAATTTCAATTAACTTATTGAAATATTGCAATCACCCTTATCCAAAAACGATATTTAAATCAACTTTTTTGCAGTAACACACTCACATTTTTCATAAAACAAACACATTTTTTTCAGGATTTTACTCTCTGAAACCTAAAACTAATTTAAAAAAAACATCTTTCTAGGCATCCATTGTCCCCAATCTTGCAAGAAAATTTCAATTGACTTGTTGAAATGATGCATTCACACCTATGCTGAAACTAAATTTAAATCAACTTTTTTGCAGTAACACACTCACATTTTTCATGAAACAAATACTTTTTTTTTCAGGAATCCACTCTCTGGAACCTATAACGAATTTGTAAAAAACATCTTTCTAGGTATCCACTCTCCCTAATCTTGCAAGTAAATTTCAATTAACTTGTTGAAATATTGCAATCACCCTTATCCAAAAACGATATTTAAATCAACTTTTTAGCAGTAACACACTCACATTTTTCATAAAACAAACACATTTTTTTCAGGAATCTACTCTCTGGAACCTAAAACTAATTTTAAAAAAACATCTTTCTAGGCATCCACTGTCCCTAATCGTGCAAGAAAATTTCAATTGACTTGTTGAAGTATTGCAATCACCCTTATCCAAAAACGAAATTTAAATCAACTTTTTAGCAGTAACACACTCACATTTTTCATAAAACAAACACTTTTTTTCAGGAATCTACTCTCTGGAACCTAAAACTAATTTTAAAAAAACATCTTTCTAGGCATCCACTGTCCCTAATCGTGCAAGAAAATTTCAATTGACTTGTTGAAATATTGCAATCACCCTTATCCAAAAATGAAATTTAAATCAACTTTTTAGCAGTAACACACTCACATTTTTCATAAAACAAACACATTTTTTTCAGGAATCTACTCTCTGAAACCTAAAACTAATTTTAAAAAAACATCTTTCTAGGCATCCACTGTCCCTAATCGTGCAAGAAAATTTCAATTGACTTATTGAAATATTGCAATCACCCTTATTCAAAAACGAAATTTAAATCAACTTTTTAGCAGTAACACCCTCACATTTTTCATAAAACAAACACATTTTTTTCAGGAATCTACTCTCTGAAACCTAAAACTAATTAAAAAAAACATCTTTCTAGGCATCCACTCTCCCTAATCTTCCAAGAAAATTTCAATTAACTTATTGAAATATTGCAATCACCCTTATCCAAAAACGATATTTAAATCAACTTTTTTGCAGTAACACACTCACATTTTTCATAAAACAAACACATTTTTTTCAGGATTTTACTCTCTGAAACCTAAAACTAATTTAAAAAAAAATCTTTCTAGGCATCCATTGTCCCCAATCTTGCAAGAAAATTTCAATTGACTTGTTGAAATGATGCATTCACACCTATGCTGAAACTAAATTTAAATCAACTTTTTTGCAGTAACACACTCACATTTTTCATGAAACAAATATTTTTTTTTTCAGGAATCCACTCTCTGGAACCTATAACGAATTTGTAAAAAACATCTTTCTAGGCATCCACTCTCCCTAATCTTGCAAGTAAATTTCAATTAACTTGTTGAAATATTGCAATCACCCTTATCCAAAAACGATATTTAAATCAACTTTTTAGCAGTAACACACTCACATTTTTCATAAAACAAACACATTTTTTTCAGGAATCTACACTCTGGAATCTAAAACTAATGTTAAAAAAACATCTTTCTAGGCATCCACTGTCCCTAATCGTGCAAGAAAATTTCAATTGACTTGTTGAAATATTGCAATCACCCTTATTCAAAAACGTAATTTAAATCTACTTTTTAGCAGTAACACCCTCACATTTTTCATAAAACAAACACATTTTTTTCAGGAATCTACTCTCTGAAACCTAAAACGAATTAAAAAAAACATCTTTCTAGGCATCCACTCTCCCTCATCTTCCAAGAAAATTTCAATTAACTTATTGAAATATTGCAATCACCCTTATCCAAAAACGCTATTTAAATCAACTTTTTAGCAGTAACACACTCACATTTTTCCTAAAACAAACACATTTTTTTCAGGAATCTACTCTCTGGAACCTAAAACTAATTTAAAAAAAAGATCTTTCTAGGCATCCACTGTCCCTAATCGTGCAAGAAAATTTCAATTGACTTGTTGAAATATTGCAATCACCCTTATTCAAAAACGAAATTTAAATCAACTTTTTAGCAGTAACACCCTCACATTTTTCATAAAACAAACACATTTTTTTCAGGAATCTACTCTCTGAAACCTAATACTAATTTAAAAAAGAAATCTTTCTATGCATCCACTGTCCCTAATCGTGCAAGAAAATTTCAATTGACTTGTTGAAATATTGCAATCACCCTTATCCAAAAATGAAATTTAAATCAACTTTTTAGCAGTAACACACTCACATTTTTCATAAAACAAACACATTTTTTTCAGGAATCTACTCTCTGGAACCTAAAACTAATTTTAAAAAAACATCTTTCTAGGCATCCACTGTCCCTAATCGTGCAAGAAAATTTCAATTGACTTGTTGAAATATTGCAATCACCCTTATTCAAAAACAAAATTTAAATCAACTTTTTAGCAGTAACACCCTCACATTTTTCATAAAACAAACACATTTTTTTCAGGAATCTACTCTCTGGAACCTAAAACTAATTTTAAAAAAAAATCTTTCTAGGCATCCACTGTCCCTAATCGTGCAAGAAAATTTCAATTGACTTGTTGAAGTATTGCAATCACCCTTATCCAAAAACGAAATTTAAATCAACTTTTTAGCAGTAAGACACTCACATTTTTCATAAAACAAACACATTTTTTTCAGGAATCTACTCTCTGAAACCTAAAACTAATTTTAAAAAAATATCTTTCTAGGCATCCACTGTCCCTAATCGTGCAAGAAAATTTCAATTGACTTGTTAAAATATTGCAATCACCCTTATTCAAAAACGAAATTTAAATCAACTTTTTAGCAGTAACACCCTCACATTTTTCATAAAACAAACAAATTTTTTTCAGGAATCTACTCTCTGAAACCTAAAACTAATTAAAAAAAACATCTTTCTAGGCATCCACTCTCCCTAATCTTCCAAGAAAATGTCAATTAACTTATTGAAATATTGCAATCACCCTTATCCAAAAACAATATTTAAAACAACTTTTTAGCAGTAACACACTCACATTTTTCATAAAACAAACACATTTTTTTCAGGAATCTACTCTCTGGAACCTAAAACTAATTTTAAAAAAAATCTTTCTAGGCATCCACTGTCCCTAATCGTGCAAGAAAATTTCAATTGACTTGTTGAAATATTGCAATCACCCTTATACAAAAACGAAATTTAAATCAACTTTTTAGCAGTAACACACTCACATTTTTCATAAAACAAACACATTTTTTTCGGGAATCTACTCTCTGAAACCTAAAACTAATTTTAAAAAAATATCTTTCTAGGCATCCACTGTCCCTAATCGTGCAAGAAAATTTCAATTGACTTGTTGAAATATTGCAATCACCCTTATTCAAAAACGAAATTTAAATCAACTTTTTAGCAGTAACACCCTCACATTTTTCATAAAACCAACACATTTATATCAGGAATCTACTCTCTGAAACCTAAAACTAATTAAAAAAAACATCTTTCTAGGCATCCACTCTCCCTAATCTTCCAAGAAAATTTCAATTAACTTATTGAAATATTGCAATCACCCTTATCCAAAAACGATATTTAAATCAACTTTTTAGCAGTAACACACTCACATTTTTCATAAAACAAACACATTTTTTTCAGGAATCTACTCTCTGGAACCTAAAACTAATTTTAAAAAAACATCTTTCTAGGCATCCACTGTCCCTAATTGTGCAAGAAAATTTCAATTGACTTGTTGAAATATTGCAATCACCCTTATCCAAAAATGAAATTTAAATCAACTTTTTAGCAGTAACACACTCACATTTTTCATAAAACAAACACATTTTTTTCAGGAATCTACTCTCTGGAACCTAAAACTAATTTTAAAAAAACATCTTTCTAGGCATCCACTGTCCCTAATCGTGCAAGAAAATTTCAATTGACTTGTTGAAGTATTGCAATCACCCTTATCCAAAAACGAAATTTAAATCAACTTTTTAGCAGTAACACACTCACATTTTTCATAAAACAAACACTTTTTTTCAGGAATCTACTCTCTGGAACCTAAAACTAATTTTAAAAAAACATCTTTCTAGGCATCCACTGTCCCTAATCGTGCAAGAAAATTTCAATTGACTTGTTGAAATATTGCAATCACCCTTATCCAAAAATGAAATTTAAATCAACTTTTTAGCAGTAACACACTCACATTTTTCATAAAACAAACACATTTTTTTCAGGAATCTACTCTCTGAAACCTAAAACTAATTTTAAAAAAACATCTTTCTAGGCATCCACTGTCCCTAATCGTGCAAGAAAATTTCAATTGACTTATTGAAATATTGCAATCACCCTTATTCAAAAACGAAATTTAAATCAACTTTTTAGCAGTAACACCCTCACATTTTTCATAAAACAAACACATTTTTTTCAGGAATCTACTCTCTGAAACCTAAAACTAATTAAAAAAAACATCTTTCTAGGCATCCACTCTCCCTAATCTTCCAAGAAAATTTCAATTAACTTATTGAAATATTGCAATCACCCTTATCCAAAAACGATATTTAAATCAACTTTTTTGCAGTAACACACTCACATTTTTCATAAAACAAACACATTTTTTTCAGGATTTTACTCTCTGAAACCTAAAACTAATTTAAAAAAAACATCTTTCTAGGCATCCATTGTCCCCAATCTTGCAAGAAAATTTCAATTGACTTGTTGAAATGATGCATTCACACCTATGCTGAAACTAAATTTAAATCAACTTTTTTGCAGTAACACACTCACATTTTTCATGAAACAAATATTTTTTTTTTCAGGAATCCACTCTCTGGAACCTATAACGAATTTGTAAAAAACATCTTTCTAGGCATCCACTCTCCCTAATCTTGCAAGTAAATTTCAATTAACTTGTTGAAATATTGCAATCACCCTTATCCAAAAACGATATTTAAATCAACTTTTTAGCAGTAACACACTCACATTTTTCATAAAACAAACACATTTTTTTCAGGAATCTACACTCTGGAATCTAAAACTAATTTTAAAAAAACATCTTTCTAGGCATCCACTGTCCCTAATCGTGCAAGAAAATTTCAATTGACTTGTTGAAATATTGCAATCACCCTTATTCAAAAACGTAATTTAAATCTACTTTTTAGCAGTAACACCCTCACATTTTTCATAAAACAAACACATTTTTTTCAGGAATCTACTCTCTGAAACCTAAAACGAATTAAAAAAAACATCTTTCTAGGCATCCACTCTCCCTCATCTTCCAAGAAAATTTCAATTAACTTATTGAAATATTGCAATCACCCTTATCCAAAAACGCTATTTAAATCAACTTTTTAGCAGTAACACACTCACATTTTTCCTAAAACAAACACATTTTTTTCAGGAATCTACTCTCTGGAACCTAAAACTAATTTAAAAAAAAGATCTTTCTAGGCATCCACTGTCCCTAATCGTGCAAGAAAATTTCAATTGACTTGTTGAAATATTGCAATCACCCTTATTCAAAAACGAAATTTAAATCAACTTTTTAGCAGTAACACCCTCACATTTTTCATAAAACAAACAAATTTTTTTCAGGAATCTACTCTCTGAAACCTAAAACTAATTAAAAAAAACATCTTTCTAGGCATCCACTCTCCCTAATCTTCCAAGAAAATGTCAATTAACTTATTGAAATATTGCAATCACCCTTATCCAAAAACAATATTTAAAACAACTTTTTAGCAGTAACACACTCACATTTTTCATAAAACAAACACATTTTTTTCAGGAATCTACTCTCTGGAACCTAAAACTAATTTTAAAAAAAATCTTTCTAGGCATCCACTGTCCCTAATCGTGCAAGAAAATTTCAATTGACTTGTTGAAATATTGCAATCACCCTTATACAAAAACGAAATTTAAATCAACTTTTTAGCAGTAACACACTCACATTTTTCATAAAACAAACACATTTTTTTCGGGAATCTACTCTCTGAAACCTAAAACTAATTTTAAAAAAATATCTTTCTAGGCATCCACTGTCCCTAATCGTGCAAGAAAATTTCAATTGACTTGTTGAAATATTGCAATCACCCTTATTCAAAAACGAAATTTAAATCAACTTTTTAGCAGTAACACCCTCACATTTTTCATAAAACAAACACATTTATATCAGGAATCTACTCTCTGAAACCTAAAACTAATTAAAAAAAACATCTTTCTAGGCATCCACTCTCCCTAATCTTCCAAGAAAATTTCAATTAACTTATTGAAATATTGCAATCACCCTTATCCAAAAACGATATTTAAATCAACTTTTTAGCAGTAACACACTCACATTTTTCATAAAACAAACACATTTTTTTCAGGAATCTACTCTCTGGAACCTAAAACTAATTTTAAAAAAACATCTTTCTAGGCATCCACTGTCCCTAATTGTGCAAGAAAATTTCAATTGACTTGTTGAAATATTGCAATCACCCTTATCCAAAAATGAAATTTAAATCAACTTTTTAGCAGTAACACACTCACATTTTTCATAAAACAAACACATTTTTTTCAGGAATCTACTCTCTGGAACCTAAAACTAATTTTAAAAAAACATCTTTCTAGGCATCCACTGTCCCTAATCGTGCAAGAAAATTTCAATTGACTTGTTGAAGTATTGCAATCACCCTTATCCAAAAACGAAATTTAAATCAACTTTTTAGCAGTAACACACTCACATTTTTCATAAAACAAACACTTTTTTTCAGGAATCTACTCTCTGGAACCTAAAACTAATTTTAAAAAAACATCTTTCTAGGCATCCACTGTCCCTAATCGTGCAAGAAAATTTCAATTGACTTGTTGAAATATTGCAATCACCCTTATCCAAAAATGAAATTTAAATCAACTTTTTAGCAGTAACACACTCACATTTTTCATAAAACAAACACATTTTTTTCAGGAATCTACTCTCTGAAACCTAAAACTAATTTTAAAAAAACATCTTTCTAGGCATCCACTGTCCCTAATCGTGCAAGAAAATTTCAATTGACTTATTGAAATATTGCAATCACCCTTATTCAAAAACGAAATTTAAATCAACTTTTTAGCAGTAACACCCTCACATTTTTCATAAAACAAACACATTTTTTTCAGGAATCTACTCTCTGAAACCTAAAACTAATTAAAAAAAACATCTTTCTAGGCATCCACTCTCCCTAATCTTCCAAGAAAATTTCAATTAACTTATTGAAATATTGCAATCACCCTTATCCAAAAACGATATTTAAATCAACTTTTTTGCAGTAACACACTCACATTTTTCATAAAACAAACACATTTTTTTCAGGATTTTACTCTCTGAAACCTAAAACTAATTTAAAAAAAACATCTTTCTAGGCATCCATTGTCCCCAATCTTGCAAGAAAATTTCAATTGACTTGTTGAAATGATGCATTCACACCTATGCTGAAACTAAATTTAAATCAACTTTTTTGCAGTAACACACTCACATTTTTCATGAAACAAATACTTTTTTTTTCAGGAATCCACTCTCTGGAACCTATAACGAATTTGTAAAAAACATCTTTCTAGGCATCCACTCTCCCTAATCTTGCAAGTAAATTTCAATTAACTTGTTGAAATATTGCAATCACCCTTATCCAAAAACGATATTTAAATCAACTTTTTAGCAGTAACACACTCACATTTTTCATAAAACAAACACATTTTTTTCAGGAATCTACACTCTGGAATCTAAAACTAATTTTAAAAAAACATCTTTCTAGGCATCCACTGTCCCTAATCGTGCAAGAAAATTTCAATTGACTTGTTGAAATATTGCAATCACCCTTATTCAAAAACGTAATTTAAATCTACTTTTTAGCAGTAACACCCTCACATTTTTCATAAAACAAACACATTTTTTTCAGGAATCTACTCTCTGAAACCTAAAACGAATTAAAAAAAACATCTTTCTAGGCATCCACTCTCCCTCATCTTCCAAGAAAATTTCAATTAACTTATTGAAATATTGCAATCACCCTTATCCAAAAACGCTATTTAAATCAACTTTTTAGCAGTAACACACTCACATTTTTCCTAAAACAAACACATTTTTTCAGGAATCTACTCTCTGGAACCTAAAACTAATTTAAAAAAAAGATCTTTCTAGGCATCCACTGTCCCTAATCGTGCAAGAAAATTTCAATTGACTTGTTGAAATATTGCAATCACCCTTATTCAAAAACGAAATTTAAATCAACTTTTTAGCAGTAACACCCTCACATTTTTCATAAAACAAACACATTTTTTTCAGGAATCTACTCTCTGAAACCTAATACTAATTTAAAAAAGAAATCTTTCTATGCATCCACTGTCCCTAATCGTGCAAGAAAATTTCAATTGACTTGTTGAAATATTGCAATCACCCTTATCCAAAAATGAAATTTAAATCAACTTTTTAGCAGTAACACACTCACATTTTTCATAAAACAAACACATTTTTTTCAGGAATCTACTCTCTGGAACCTAAAACTAATTTTAAAAAAACATCTTTCTAGGCATCCACTGTCCCTAATCGTGCAAGAAAATTTCAATTGACTTGTTGAAATATTGCAATCACCCTTATTCAAAAACAAAATTTAAATCAACTTTTTAGCAGTAACACCCTCACATTTTTCATAAAACAAACACATTTTTTTCAGGAATCTACTCTCTGGAACCTAAAACTAATTTTAAAAAAAAATCTTTCTAGGCATCCACTGTCCCTAATCGTGCAAGAAAATTTCAATTGACTTGTTGAAGTATTGCAATCACCCTTATCCAAAAACGAAATTTAAATCAACTTTTTAGCAGTAAGACACTCACATTTTTCATAAAACAAACACATTTTTTTCAGGAATCTACTCTCTGAAACCTAAAACTAATTTTAAAAAAATATCTTTCTAGGCATCCACTGTCCCTAATCGTGCAAGAAAATTTCAATTGACTTGTTAAAATATTGCAATCACCCTTATTCAAAAACGAAATTTAAATCAACTTTTTAGCAGTAACACCCTCACATTTTTCATAAAACAAACAAATTTTTTTCAGGAATCTACTCTCTGAAACCTAAAACTAATTAAAAAAAACATCTTTCTAGGCATCCACTCTCCCTAATCTTCCAAGAAAATGTCAATTAACTTATTGAAATATTGCAATCACCCTTATCCAAAAACAATATTTAAAACAACTTTTTAGCAGTAACACACTCACATTTTTCATAAAACAAACACATTTTTTTCAGGAATCTACTCTCTGGAACCTAAAACTAATTTTTAAAAAAATCTTTCTAGGCATCCACTGTCCCTAATCGTGCAAGAAAATTTCAATTGACTTGTTGAAATATTGCAATCACCCTTATACAAAAACGAAATTTAAATCAACTTTTTAGCAGTAACACACTCACATTTTTCATAAAACAAACACATTTTTTTCGGGAATCTACTCTCTGAAACCTAAAACTAATTTTAAAAAAATATCTTTCTAGGCATCCACTGTCCCTAATCGTGCAAGAAAATTTCAATTGACTTGTTGAAATATTGCAATCACCCTTATTCAAAAACGAAATTTAAATCAACTTTTTAGCAGTAACACCCTCACATTTTTCATAAAACAAACACATTTATATCAGGAATCTACTCTCTGAAACCTAAAACTAATTAAAAAAAACATCTTTCTAGGCATCCACTCTCCCTAATCTTCCAAGAAAATTTCAATTAACTTATTGAAATATTGCAATCACCCTTATCCAAAAACGATATTTAAATCAACTTTTTAGCAGTAACACACTCACATTTTTCATAAAACAAACACATTTTTTTCAGGAATCTACTCTCTGGAACCTAAAACTAATTTTAAAAAAACATCTTTCTAGGCATCCACTGTCCCTAATTGTGCAAGAAAATTTCAATTGACTTGTTGAAATATTGCAATCACCCTTATCCAAAAATGAAATTTAAATCAACTTTTTAGCAGTAACACACTCACATTTTTCATAAAACAAACACATTTTTTTCAGGAATCTACTCTCTGAAACCTAAAACTAATTTTAAAAAAACATCTTTCTAGGCATCCACTGTCCCTAATCGTGCAAGAAAATTTCAATTGACTTATTGAAATATTGCAATCACCCTTATTCAAAAACGAAATTTAAATCAACTTTTTAGCAGTAACACCCTCACATTTTTCATAAAACAAACACATTTTTTTCAGGAATCTACTCTCTGAAACCTAACACTAATTAAAAAAAACATCTTTCTAGGCATCCACTCTCCCTAATCTTCCAAGAAAATTTCAATTAACTTATTGAAATATTGCAATCACCCTTATCCAAAAACGATATTTAAATCAACTTTTTTGCAGTAACACACTCACATTTTTCATAAAACAAACACATTTTTTTCAGGATTTTACTCTCTGAAACCTAAAACTAATTTAAAAAAAACATCTTTCTAGGCATCCATTGTCCCCAATCTTGCAAGAAAATTTCAATTGACTTGTTGAAATGATGCATTCACACCTATGCTGAAACTAAATTTAAATCAACTTTTTTGCAGTAACACACTCACATTTTTCATGAAACAAATATTTTTTTTTTCAGGAATCCACTCTCTGGAACCTATAACGAATTTGTAAAAAACATCTTTCTAGGCATCCACTCTCCCTAATCTTGCAAGTAAATTTCAATTAACTTGTTGAAATATTGCAATCACCCTTATCCAAAAACGATATTTAAATCAACTTTTTAGCAGTAACACACTCACATTTTTCATAAAACAAACACATTTTTTTCAGGAATCTACACTCTGGAATCTAAAACTAATTTTAAAAAAACATCTTTCTAGGCATCCACTGTCCCTAATCGTGCAAGAAAATTTCAATTGACTTGTTGAAATATTGCAATCACCCTTATTCAAAAACGTAATTTAAATCTACTTTTTAGCAGTAACACCCTCACATTTTTCATAAAACAAACACATTTTTTTCAGGAATCTACTCTCTGAAACCTAAAACGAATTAAAAAAAACATCTTTCTAGGCATCCACTCTCCCTCATCTTCCAAGAAAATTTCAATTAACTTATTGAAATATTGCAATCACCCTTATCCAAAAACGCTATTTAAATCAACTTTTTAGCAGTAACACACTCACATTTTTCCTAAAACAAACACATTTTTTTCAGGAATCTACTCTCTGGAACCTAAAACTAATTTAAAAAAAAGATCTTTCTAGGCATCCACTGTCCCTAATCGTGCAAGAAAATTTCAATTGACTTGTTGAAATATTGCAATCACCCTTATTCAAAAACGAAATTTAAATCAACTTTTTAGCAGTAACACCCTCACATTTTTCATAAAACAAACACATTTTTTTCAGGAATCTACTCTCTGAAACCTAATACTAATTTAAAAAAGAAATCTTTCTATGCATCCACTGTCCCTAATCGTGCAAGAAAATTTCAATTGACTTGTTGAAATATTGCAATCACCCTTATCCAAAAATGAAATTTAAATCAACTTTTTAGCAGTAACACACTCACATTTTTCATAAAACAAACACATTTTTTTCAGGAATCTACTCTCTGGAACCTAAAACTAATTTTAAAAAAACATCTTTCTAGGCATCCACTGTCCCTAATCGTGCAAGAAAATTTCAATTGACTTGTTGAAATATTGCAATCACCCTTATTCAAAAACAAAATTTAAATCAACTTTTTAGCAGTAACACCCTCACATTTTTCATAAAACAAACACATTTTTTTCAGGAATCTACTCTCTGGAACCTAAAACTAATTTTAAAAAAAACATCTTTCTAGGCATCCACTGTCCCTAATCGTGCAAGAAAATTTCAATTGACTTGTTGAAATATTGCAATCACCCTTATCCAAAAACGAAATTTAAATCAACTTTTTAGCAGTAACACACTCACATTTTTCATAAAACAAACACATTTTTTTCAGGAATCTACTCTCTGAAACCTAAAACTAATTTTAAAAAAACATCTTTCTAGGCATCCACTGTCCCTAATCGTGCAAGAAAATTTCAATTGACTTATTGAAATATTGCAATCACCCTTATTCAAAAACGAAATTTAAATCAACTTTTTAGCAGTAACACCCTCACATTTTTCATAAAACAAACACATTTTTTTCAGGAATCTACTCTCTGAAACCTAAAACTAATTAAAAAAAACATCTTTCTAGGCATCCACTCCCCCTAATCTTCCAAGAAAATTTCAATTAACTTATTGAAATATTGCAATCACCCTTATCCAAAAACGATATTTAAATCAACTTTTTTGCAGTAACACACTCACATTTTTCATAAAACAAACACATTTTTTTCAGGAATCTACTCTCTGAAACCTAAAACTAATTTAAAAAAAACATCTTTCTAGGCATCCATTGTCCCCAATCTTGCAAGAAAATTTCAATTGACTTGTTGAAATGATGCATTCACACCTATCCTGAAACTAAATTTAAATCAACTTTTTTGCAGTAACACACTCACATTTTTCATGAAACAAATAATTTTTTTTTCAGGAATCCACTCTCTGGAACCTATAACGAATTTGTAAAAAACATCTTTCTAGGCATCCACTCCCCCTGATCTTGCAAGAAAATTTCAATTAACTTGTTGAAATATTGCAATCACCCTTATCCAAAAACGAAATTTAAATCAACTTTTTAGCAGTAACACACTCACATTTTTCATAAAACAAACACATTTTTTTCAGGAATCTACTCTCTGGAACCTAAAACTAATTTTAAAAAAACATCTTTCTAGGCATCCACTGTCCCTAATCGTGCAAGAAAATTTCAATTGACTTGTTGAAATATTCCAATCACCCTTATCCAAAAACGAAATTTAAATCAACTTTTTAGCAGTAACACACTTACATTTTTCATAAAACAAACACATTTTTTTCAGGAATCTACTCTCTGAAACCTAAAACTAATTTTAAAAAAATATCTTTCTAGGCATCCACTGTCCCTAATCGTGCAAGAAAATTTCAATTGACTTGTTGAAATATTGCAATCACCCTTATTCAAAAAACGTAATTTAAATCTACTTTTTAGCAGTAACACCCTCACATTTTTCATAAAACAAACACATTTTTTTCAGGAATCTACTCTCTGAAACCTAAAACGAATTAAAAAAAACATCTTTCTAGGCATCCACTCTCCCTAATCTTCCAAGAAAATTTCAATTAACTTATTGAAATATTGCAATCACCCTTATCCAAAAACGATATTTAAATCAACTTTTTAGCAGTAACACACTCACATTTTTCATAAAACAAACAAATTTTTTTCAGGAATCTACTCTCTGGGACCTAAAACTAATTTTAAAAAAACATCTTTCTAGGCATCCACTGTCCCTAATCGTGCAAGAAAATTTCAATTGACTTGTTGAAATATTGCAATCACCCTTATTCAAAAACGAAATTTAAATCAACTTTTTAGCAGTAACACCCTCACATTTTTCATAAAACAAACACATTTTTTTCAGGAATCTACTCTCTGAAACCTAATACTAATTTAAAAAAGAAATCTTTCTATGCATCCACTGTCCCTAATCGTGCAAGAAAATTTCAATTGACTTGTTGAAGTATTGCAATCACCCTTATCCAAAAACGAAATTTAAATCAACTTTTTAGCAGTAACACACTCACATTTTTCATAAAACAAACACATTTTTTTCAGGAATCTACTCTCTGGAACCTAAAACTAATTTAAAAAAAAAATCTTTCTAGGCATCCACTGTCCCTAATCGTGCAAGAAAATTTCAATTGACTTGTTGAAGTATTGCAATCACCCTTATCCAAAAACGAAATTTAAATCAACTTTTTAGCAGTAACACACTCACATTTTTCATAAAACAAACACATTTTTTCAGGAATCTACTCTCTGAAACCTAAAACTAATTTAAAAAAAATATCTTTCTAGGCATCCACTGTCCCTAATCGTGCAAGAAAATTTCAATTGACTTGTTAAAATATTGCAATCACCCTTATTCAAAAACGAAATTTAAATCAACTTTTTAGCAGTAACACCCTCACATTTTTCATAAAACAAACAATTTTTTTTCAGGAATCTACTCTCTGAAACCTAAAACTAATTAAAAAAAACATCTTTCTAGGCATCCACTCTCCCTAATCTTCCAAGAAAATTTCAATTGACTTGTTGAAATATTGCAATCACCCTTATCCAAAAACGAAATTTAAATCAACTTTTTAGCAGTAACACACTCACATTTTTCATAAAACAAACACATTTTTTTCAGGAATCTACTCTCTGAAACCTAAAACTAATTTTAAAAAAACATCTTTCTAGGCATCCACTGTCCCTAATCGTGCAAGAAAATTTCAATTGACTTATTGAAATATTGCAATCACCCTTATTCAAAAACGAAATTTAAATCAACTTTTTAGCAGTAACAACCTCACATTTTTCATAAAACAAACACATTTTTTTCAGGAATCTACTCTCTGAAACCTAAAACTAATTAAAAAAAACATCTTTCTAGGCATCCACTCCCCCTAATCTTCCAAGAAAATTTCAATTAACTTATTGAAATATTGCAATCACCCTTATCCAAAAACGATATTTAAATCAACTTTTTTGCAGTAACACACTCACATTTTTCATAAAACAAACACATTTTTTTCAGGAATCTACTCTCTGAAACCTAAAACTAATTTAAAAAAAACATCTTTCTAGGCATCCATTGTCCCCAATCTTGCAAGAAAATTTCAATTAACTTGTTGAAATGATGCATTCACACCTATCCTGAAACTAAATTTAAATCAACTTTTTTGCAGTAACACACTCACATTTTTCATGAAACAAATAATTTTTTTTTCAGGAATCCACTCTCTGGAACCTATAACGAATTTGTAAAAAACATCTTTCTAGGCATCCACTCCCCCTGATCTTGCAAGAAAATTTCAATTAACTTGTTGAAATATTGCAATCACCCTTATCCAAAAACGAAATTTAAATCAACTTTTTAGCAGTAACACACTCACATTTTTCATAAAACAAACACATTTTTTTCAGGAATCTACTCTCTGGAACCTAAAACTAATTTTAAAAAAACATCTTTCTAGGCATCCACTGTCCCTAATCGTGCAAGAAAATTTCAATTGACTTGTTGAAATATTCCAATCACCCTTATCCAAAAACGAAATTTAAATCAACTTTTTAGCAGTAACACACTCACATTTTTCATAAAACAAACACATTTTTTTCAGGAATCTACTCTCTGAAACCTAAAACTAATTTTAAAAAAATATCTTTCTAGGCATCCACTGTCCCTAATCGTGCAAGAAAATTTCAATTGACTTGTTGAAATATTGCAATCACCCTTATTCAAAAACGTAATTTAAATCTACTTTTTAGCAGTAACACCCTCACATTTTTCATAAAACAAACACATTTTTTTCAGGAATCTACTCTCTGAAACCTAAAACGAATTAAAAAAAACATCTTTCTAGGCATCCACTCTCCCTAATCTTCCAAGAAAATTTCAATTAACTTATTGAAATATTGCAATCACCCTTATCCAAAAACGATATTTAAATCAACTTTTTAGCAGTAACACACTCACATTTTTCATAAAACAAACAAATTTTTTTCAGGAATCTACTCTCTGGGACCTAAAACTAATTTTAAAAAAATATCTTTCTAGGCATCCACTGTCCCTAATCGTGCAAGAAAATTTCAATTGACTTGTTGAAATATTGCAATCACCCTTATTCAAAAACGAAATTTAAATCAACTTTTTAGCAGTAACACCCTCACATTTTTCATAAAACAAACACATTTTTTTCAGGAATCTACTCTCTGAAACCTAATACTAATTTAAAAAAGAAATCTTTCTATGCATCCACTGTCCCTAATCGTGCAAGAAAATTTCAATTGACTTGTTGAAGTATTGCAATCACCCTTATCCAAAAACGAAATTTAAATCAACTTTTTAGCAGTAACACACTCACATTTTTCATAAAACAAACACATTTTTTTCAGGAATCTACTCTCTGGAACCTAAAACTAATTTAAAAAAAAAATCTTTCTAGGCATCCACTGTCCCTAATCGTGCAAGAAAATTTCAATTGACTTGTTGAAGTATTGCAATCACCCTTATCCAAAAACGAAATTTAAATCAACTTTTTAGCAGTAACACACTCACATTTTTCATAAAACAAACACATTTTTTCAGGAATCTACTCTCTGAAACCTAAAACTAATTTTAAAAAAATATCTTTCTAGGCATCCACTGTCCCTAATCGTGCAAGAAAATTTCAATTGACTTGTTAAAATATTGCAATCACCCTTATTCAAAAACGAAATTTAAATCAACTTTTTAGCAGTAACACCCTCACATTTTTCATAAAACAAACAATTTTTTTTCAGGAATCTACTCTCTGAAACCTAAAACTAATTAAAAAAAACATCTTTCTAGGCATCCACTCTCCCTAATCTTCCAAGAAAATGTCAATTAACTTATTGAAATATTGCAATCACCCTTATCCAAAAACAATATTTAAAACAACTTTTTAGCAGTAACACACTCACATTTTTCATAAAACAAACACATTTTTTTCAGGAATCTACTCTCTGGAACCTAAAACTAATTTAAAAAAAAATCTTTCTAGGCATCCACTGTCCCTAATCGTGCAAGAAAATTTCAATTGACTTGTTGAAATATTGCAATCACCCTTATACAAAAACGAAATTTAAATCAACTTTTTAGTAGTAACACACTCACATTTTTCATAAAACAAACACATTTTTTTCAGGAATCTACTCTCTGAAACCTAAAACTAATTTAAAAAAAATATCTTTCTAGGCATCCACTGTCCCTAATCGTGCAAGAAAATTTCAATTGACTTGTTGAAATATTGCAATCACCCTTATTCAAAAACGAAATTTAAATCAACTTTTTAGCAGTAACACCCTCACATTTTTGATAAAACAAACACATTTATTTCAGGAATCTACTCTCTGAAACCTAAAACTAATTAAAAAAAACATCTTTCTAGGCATCCACTCTCCCTAATCTTCCAAGAAAATTTCAATTAACTTATTGAAATATTGCAATCACCCTTATCCAAAAACGATATTTAAATCAACTTTTTAGCAGTAACACACTCACATTTTTCATAAAACAAACACATTTTTTTCAGGAATCTACTCTCTGGAACCTAAAACTAATTTTAAAAAAACATCTTTCTAGGCATCCACTGTCCCTAATCGTGCAAGAAAATTTCAATTGACTTGTTGAAATATTGCAATCACCCTTATCCAAAAATGAAATTTAAATCAACTTTTTAGCAGTAACACACTCACATTTTTCATAAAACAAACACATTTTTTTCAGGAATCTACTCTCTGGAACCTAAAACTAATTTTAAAAAAACATCTTTCTAGGCATCCACTGTCCCTAATCGTGCAAGAAAATTTCAATTGACTTGTTGAAGTATTGCAATCACCCTTATCCAAAAACGAAATTTAAATCAACTTTTTAGCAGTAACACACTCACATTTTTCATAAAACAAACACATTTTTTTCAGGAATCTACTCTCTGGAACCTAAAACTAATTTTAAAAAAACATCTTTCTAGGCATCCACTGTCCCTAATCGTGCAAGAAAATTTCAATTGACTTGTTGAAATATTGCAATCACCCTTATCCAAAAATGAAATTTAAATCAACTTTTTAGCAGTAACACACTCACATTTTTCATAAAACAAACACATTTTTTTCAGGAATCTACTCTCTGAAACCTAAAACTAATTTTAAAAAAACATCTTTCTAGGCATCCACTGTCCCTAATCGTGCAAGAAAATTTCAATTGACTTATTGAAATATTGCAATCACCCTTATTCAAAAACGAAATTTAAATCAACTTTTTAGCAGTAACACCCTCACATTTTTCATAAAACAAACACATTTTTTTCAGGAATCTACTCTCTGAAACCTAAAACTAATTAAAAAAAACATCTTTCTAGGCATCCACTCTCCCTAATCTTCCAAGAAAATTTCAATTAACTTATTGAAATATTGCAATCACCCTTATCCAAAAACGATATTTAAATCAACTTTTTTGCAGTAACACACTCACATTTTTCATAAAACAAACAAATTTTTTTCAGGATTTTACTCTCTGAAACGTAAAACTAATTTAAAAAAAACATCTTTCTAGGCATCCATTGTCCCCAATCTTGCAAGAAAATTTCAATTGACTTGTTGAAATGATGCATTCACACCTATCCTGAAACTAAATTTAAATCAACTTTTTTGCAGTAACACACTCACATTTTTCATGAAACAAATATTTTTTTTTTCAGGAATCCACTCTCTGGAACCTATAACGAATTTGTAAAAAACATCTTTCTAGGCATCCACTCTCCCTAATCTTGCAAGAAAATTTCAATTAACTTGTTGAAATATTGCAATCACCCTTATCCAAAAACGATATTTAAATCAACTTTTTAGCAGTAACACACTCACATTTTTCATAAAACAAACAAATTTTTTTCAGGAATCTACTCTCTGGAACCTAAAACTAATTTTAAAAAAACATCTTTCTAGGCATCCACTGTCCCTAATCGTGCAAGAAAATTTTAATTGACTTGTTGAAATATTGCAATCACCCTTATCCAAAAATGAAATTTAAATCAACTTTTTAGCAGTAACACACTCACATTTTTCATAAAACAAACACATTTTTTTCAGGAATCTACTCTCTGGAACCTAAAACTAATTTTAAAAAAACATCTTTCTAGGCATCCACTGTCCCTAATCGTGCAAGAAAATTTCAATTGACTTGTTGAAATATTGCAATCACCCTTATTCAAAAACGAAATTTAAATCAACTTTTTAGCAGTAACACCCTCACATTTTTCATAAAACAAACACATTTTTTTCAGGAATCTACTCTCTGGAACCTAAAACTAATTTTAAAAAAACATCTTTCTAGGCATCCACTGTCCCTAATCGTGCAAGAAAATTTCAATTGACTTATTGAAATATTGCAATCACCCTTATCCAAAAACGATATTTAAATCAACTTTTTAGCAGTAACACACTCACATTTTTCATAAAACAAACACATTTTTTTCAGGAATCTACTCTCTGAAACCTAAAACTAATTTAAAAAAAACATCTTTCTAGGCATCCATTGTCCCCAATCTTGCAAGAAAATTTCAATTGACTTGTTGAAATGATGCATTCACACCTATCCTGAAACTAAATTTAAATCAACTTTTTTGCAGTAACACACTCACATTTTTCAAGAAACAAATAATTTTTTTTTCAGGAATCCACTCTCTGGAACCTATAACGAATTTGTAAAAAACATCTTTCTAGGCATCCATTGTCCCCAATCTTGCAAGAAAATTTCAATTGACTTGTTGAAATGATGCATTCACACCTATCCTGAAACTAAATTTAAATCAACTTTTTTGCAGTAACACACTCACATTTTTCATGAAACAAATAATTTTTTTTTCAGGAATCCACTCTCTGGAACCTATAACGAATTTGTAAAAAACATCTTTCTAGGCATCCACTCTCCCTAATCGTGCAAGAAAATTTCAATTGACTTGTTGAAATATTGCAATCACCCTTATCCAAAAATGAAATTTAAATCAACTTTTTAGCAGTAACACACTCACATTTTTCATAAAACAAACACATTTTTTTCAGGAATCTACTCTCTGGAACCTAAAACTAATTTAAAAAAAACATCTTTCTAGGCATCCACTGTCCCTAATCGTGCAAGAAAATTTCAATTGACTTGTTGAAATATTGCAATCACCCTTATTCAAAAACAAAATTTAAATCAACTTTTTAGCAGTAACACCCTCACATTTTTCATAAAACAAACACATTTTTTTCAGGAATCTACTCTCTGGAACCTAAAACTAATTTTAAAAAAACATCTTTCTAGGCATCCACTGTCCCTAATCGTGCAAGAAAATTTCAATTGACTTGTTGAAGTATTGCAATCACCCTTATCCAAAATCGAAATTTAAATCAACTTTTTAGCAGTAACACACTCACATTTTTCATAAAACAAACACATTTTTTTTCAGGAATCTACTCTCTGGAACCTAAAACTAATTTTAAAAAAACATCTTTCTAGGCATCCACTGTCCCTAATCGTGCAAGAAAATTTCAATTGACTTGTTGAAATATTGCAATCACCCTTATCCAAAAACAAAATTTAAATCAACTTTTTAGCAGTAACACACTCACATTTTTCATAAAACAAACACATTTTTTTCAGGAATCTACTCTCTGAAACCTAAAACTAATTTTAAAAAAACATCTGTCTAGGCATCCACTGTCCCTAATCGTGCAAGAAAATTTCAATTGACTTATTGAAATATTGCAATCACCCTTATTCAAAAACGAAATTTAAATCAACTTTTTAGCAGTAACACCCCCACATTTTTCATAAAACAAACACATTCTTTTCAGGAATCTACTCTCTGAAACCTAAAACTAATTAAAAAAAACATCTTTCTAGGCATCCACTCTCCCTAATCTTCCAAGAAAATTTCAATTAACTTATTGAAATATTGCAATCACCCTTATCCAAAAACGATATTTAAATCAACTTTTTAGCAGTAACACACTCACATTTTTCATAAAACAAACACATTTTTTTCAGGAATCTACTCTCTGGAACCTAAAACTAATTTTAAAAAAACATCTTTCTAGGCATCCACTGTCCCTAATCGTGCAAGAAAATTTCAATTGACTTGTTGAAATATTGCAATCACCCTTATTCAAAAACGAAATTTAAATCAACTTTTTAGCAGTAACACCCTCACATTTTTCATAAAACAAACACATTTTTTTCAGGAATCTACTCTCTGAAACCTAATACTAATTTAAAAAAGAAATCTTTCTATGCATCCACTGTCCCTAATCGTGCAAGAAAATTTCAATTGACTTGTTGAAGTATTGCAATCACCCTTATCCAAAAACGAAATTTAAATCAACTTTTTAGCAGTAACACCCTCACATTTTTCATAAAACAAACACATTTTTTTCAGGAATCTACTCTCTGGAACCTAAAACTAATTTTAAAAAAACATCTTTCTAGGCATCCACTGTCCCTAATCGTGCAAGAAAATTTCAATTGACTTGTTGAAATACTGCAATCACCCTTATCCAAAAATGAAATTTAAATCAACTTTTTAGCAGTAACACACTCACATTTTTCATAAAACAAACACATTTTTTTCAGGAATCTACTCTCTGGAACCTAAAACTAATTTTAAAAAAACATCTTTCTAGGCATCCACTGTCCCTAATCGTGCAAGAAAATTTCAATTGACTTGTTGAAATATTGCAATCACCCTTATTCAAAAACGAAATTTAAATCAACTTTTTAGCAGTAACACCCTCACATTTTTCATAAAACATACACATTTTTTTCAGGAATCTACTCTCTGGAACCTAAAACTAATTTTAAAAAAAGATCTTTCTAGGCATCCACTGTCCCTAATCGTGCAAGAAAATTTCAATTGACTTGTTGAAATATTGCAATCACCCTTATCCAAAAACGAAATTTAAATCAACTTTTTAGCAGTAACACACTCACATTTTTCATAAAACAAACACATTTTTTTCAGGAATCTACTCTCTGAAACCTAAAACTAATTTTAAAAAAACATCTTTCTAGGCATCCACTGTCCCTAATCGTGCAAGAAAATTTCAATTGACTTATTGAAATATTGCAATCACCCTTATTCAAAAACGAAATTTAAATCAACTTTTTAGCAGTAACACCCTCACATTTTTCATAAAACAAACACATTTTTTTCAGGAATCTACTCTCTGAAACCTAAAACTAATTTAAAAAAAACATCTTTCTAGGCATCCATTGTCCCCAATCTTGCAAGAAAATTTCAATTGACTTGTTGAAATGATGCATTCACACCTATCCTGAAACTAAATTTAAATCAACTTTTTTGCAGTAACACACTCACATTTTTCATGAAACAAATAATTTTTTTTTCAGGAATCCACTCTCTGGAACCTATAACGAATTTGTAAAAAACATCTTTCTAGGCATCCACTCCCCCTGATCTTGCAAGAACATTTCAATTAACTTGTTGAAATATTGCAATCACCCTTATCCAAAAACGAAATTTAAATCAACTTTTTAGCAGTAACACACTCACATTTTTCATAAAACAAACACATTTTTTTCAGGAATCTACTCTCTGGAACCTAAAACTAATTTTAAAAAAACATCTTTCTAGGCATCCACTGTCCCTAATCGTGCAAGAAAATTTCAATTGACTTGTTGAAATATTCCAATCACCCTTATCCAAAAACGAAATTTAAATCAACTTTTTAGCAGTAACACACTTACATTTTTCATAAAACAAACACATTTTTTTCAGGAATCTACTCTCTGAAACCTAAAACTAATTTTAAAAAAATATCTTTCTAGGCATCCACTGTCCCTAATCGTGCAAGAAAATTTCAATTGACTTGTTGAAATATTGCAATCACCCTTATTCAAAAACGTAATTTAAATCTACTTTTTAGCAGTAACACCCTCACATTTTTCATAAAACAAACACATTTTTTTCAGGAATCTACTCTCTGAAACCTAAAACGAATTAAAAAAAACATCTTTCTAGGCATCCACTCTCCCTAATCTTCCAAGAAAATTTCAATTAACTTATTGAAATATTGCAATCACCCTTATCCAAAAACGATATTTAAATCAACTTTTTAGCAGTAACACACTCACATTTTTCATAAAACAAACAAATTTTTTTCAGGAATCTACTCTCTGGGACCTAAAACTAATTTAAAAAAAACATCTTTCTAGGCATCCACTGTCCCTAATCGTGCAAGAAAATTTCAATTGACTTGTTGAAATATTGCAATCACCCTTATTCAAAAACGAAATTTAAATCAACTTTTTAGCAGTAACACCCTCACATTTTTCATAAAACAAACACATTTTTTTCAGGAATCTACTCTCTGAAACCTAATACTAATTTAAAAAAGAAATCTTTCTATGCATCCACTGTCCCTAATCGTGCAAGAAAATTTCAATTGACTTGTTGAAGTATTGCAATCACCCTTATCCAAAAACGAAATTTAAATCAACTTTTTAGCAGTAACACACTCACATTTTTCATAAAACAAACACATTTTTTTCAGGAATCTACTCTCTGGAACCTAAAACTAATTTAAAAAAAAAATCTTTCTAGGCATCCACTGTCCCTAATCGTGCAAGAAAATTTCAATTGACTTGTTGAAGTATTGCAATCACCCTTATCCAAAAACGAAATTTAAATCAACTTTTTAGCAGTAACACACTCACATTTTTCATAAAACAAACACATTTTTTCAGGAATCTACTCTCTGAAACCTAAAACTAATTTTAAAAAAATATCTTTCTAGGCATCCACTGTCCCTAATCGTGCAAGAAAATTTCAATTGACTTGTTAAAATATTGCAATCACCCTTATTCAAAAACGAAATTTAAATCAACTTTTTAGCAGTAACACCCTCACATTTTTCATAAAACAAACAATTTTTTTTCAGGAATCTACTCTCTGAAACCTAAAACTAATTAAAAAAAACATCTTTCTAGGCATCCACTCTCCCTAATCTTCCAAGAAAATTTCAATTGACTTGTTGAAATATTGCAATCACCCTTATCCAAAAACGAAATTTAAATCAACTTTTTAGCAGTAACACACTCACATTTTTCATAAAACAAACACATTTTTTTCAGGAATCTACTCTCTGAAACCTAAAACTAATTTTAAAAAAACATCTTTCTAGGCATCCACTGTCCCTAATCGTGCAAGAAAATTTCAATTGACTTATTGAAATATTGCAATCACCCTTATTCAAAAACGAAATTTAAATCAACTTTTTAGCAGTAACAACCTCACATTTTTCATAAAACAAACACATTTTTTTCAGGAATCTACTCTCTGAAACCTAAAACTAATTAAAAAAAACATCTTTCTAGGCATCCACTCCCCCTAATCTTCCAAGAAAATTTCAATTAACTTATTGAAATATTGCAATCACCCTTATCCAAAAACGATATTTAAATCAACTTTTTTGCAGTAACACACTCACATTTTTCATAAAACAAACACATTTTTTTCAGGAATCTACTCTCTGAAACCTAAAACTAATTTAAAAAAAACATCTTTCTAGGCATCCATTGTCCCCAATCTTGCAAGAAAATTTCAATTAACTTGTTGAAATGATGCATTCACACCTATCCTGAAACTAAATTTAAATCAACTTTTTTGCAGTAACACACTCACATTTTTCATGAAACAAATAATTTTTTTTTCAGGAATCCACTCTCTGGAACCTATAACGAATTTGTAAAAAACATCTTTCTAGGCATCCACTCCCCCTGATCTTGCAAGAAAATTTCAATTAACTTGTTGAAATATTGCAATCACCCTTATCCAAAAACGAAATTTAAATCAACTTTTTAGCAGTAACACACTCACATTTTTCATAAAACAAACACATTTTTTTCAGGAATCTACTCTCTGGAACCTAAAACTAATTTTAAAAAAACATCTTTCTAGGCATCCACTGTCCCTAATCGTGCAAGAAAATTTCAATTGACTTGTTGAAATATTCCAATCACCCTTATCCAAAAACGAAATTTAAATCAACTTTTTAGCAGTAACACACTCACATTTTTCATAAAACAAACACATTTTTTTCAGGAATCTACTCTCTGAAACCTAAAACTAATTTTAAAAAAATATCTTTCTAGGCATCCACTGTCCCTAATCGTGCAAGAAAATTTCAATTGACTTGTTGAAATATTGCAATCACCCTTATTCAAAAACGTAATTTAAATCTACTTTTTAGCAGTAACACCCTCACATTTTTCATAAAACAAACACATTTTTTTCAGGAATCTACTCTCTGAAACCTAAAACGAATTAAAAAAAACATCTTTCTAGGCATCCACTCTCCCTAATCTTCCAAGAAAATTTCAATTAACTTATTGAAATATTGCAATCACCCTTATCCAAAAACGATATTTAAATCAACTTTTTAGCAGTAACACACTCACATTTTTCATAAAACAAACAAATTTTTTTCAGGAATCTACTCTCTGGGACCTAAAACTAATTTTAAAAAAATATCTTTCTAGGCATCCACTGTCCCTAATCGTGCAAGAAAATTTCAATTGACTTGTTGAAATATTGCAATCACCCTTATTCAAAAACGAAATTTAAATCAACTTTTTAGCAGTAACACCCTCACATTTTTCATAAAACAAACACATTTTTTTCAGGAATCTACTCTCTGAAACCTAATACTAATTTAAAAAAGAAATCTTTCTATGCATCCACTGTCCCTAATCGTGCAAGAAAATTTCAATTGACTTGTTGAAGTATTGCAATCACCCTTATCCAAAAACGAAATTTAAATCAACTTTTTAGCAGTAACACACTCACATTTTTCATAAAACAAACACATTTTTTTCAGGAATCTACTCTCTGGAACCTAAAACTAATTTAAAAAAAAAATCTTTCTAGGCATCCACTGTCCCTAATCGTGCAAGAAAATTTCAATTGACTTGTTGAAGTATTGCAATCACCCTTATCCAAAAACGAAATTTAAATCAACTTTTTAGCAGTAACACACTCACATTTTTCATAAAACAAACACATTTTTTTCAGGAATCTACTCTCTGAAACCTAAAACTAATTTTAAAAAAATATCTTTCTAGGCATCCACTGTCCCTAATCGTGCAAGAAAATTTCAATTGACTTGTTAAAATATTGCAATCACCCTTATTCAAAAACGAAATTTAAATCAACTTTTTAGCAGTAACACCCTCACATTTTTCATAAAACAAACAATTTTTTTTCAGGAATCTACTCTCTGAAACCTAAAACTAATTAAAAAAAACATCTTTCTAGGCATCCACTCTCCCTAATCTTCCAAGAAAATGTCAATTAACTTATTGAAATATTGCAATCACCCTTATCCAAAAACAATATTTAAAACAACTTTTTAGCAGTAACACACTCACATTTTTCATAAAACAAACACATTTTTTTCAGGAATCTACTCTCTGGAACCTAAAACTAATTTAAAAAAAAATCTTTCTAGGCATCCACTGTCCCTAATCGTGCAAGAAAATTTCAATTGACTTGTTGAAATATTGCAATCACCCTTATACAAAAACGAAATTTAAATCAACTTTTTAGCAGTAACACACTCACATTTTTCATAAAACAAACACATTTTTTTCAGGAATCTACTCTCTGAAACCTAAAACTAATTTAAAAAAAATATCTTTCTAGGCATCCACTGTCCCTAATCGTGCAAGAAAATTTCAATTGACTTGTTGAAATATTGCAATCACCCTTATTCAAAAACGAAATTTAAATCAACTTTTTAGCAGTAACACCCTCACATTTTTGATAAAACAAACACATTTATTTCAGGAGTCTACTCTCTGAAACCTAAAACTAATTAAAAAAAACATCTTTCTAGGCATCCACTGTCCCTAATCGTGCAAGAAAATTTCAATTGACTTGTTGAAGTATTGCAATCACCCTTATCCAAAAACGAAATTTAAATCAACTTTTTAGCAGTAACACACTTACATTTTTCATAAAACAAACACATTTTTTTCAGGAATCTACTCTCTGAAACCTAAAACTAATTTTAAAAAAATATCTTTCTAGGCATCCACTGTCCCTAATCGTGCAAGAAAATTTCAATTGACTTGTTGAAATATTGCAATCACCCTTATTCAAAAACGTAATTTAAATCTACTTTTTAGCAGTAACACCCTCACATTTTTCATAAAACAAACACATTTTTTTCAGGAATCTACTCTCTGAAACCTAAAACGAATTAAAAAAAACATCTTTCTAGGCATCCACTCTCCCTAATCTTCCAAGAAAATTTCAATTAACTTATTGAAATATTGCAATCACCCTTATCCAAAAACGATATTTAAATCAACTTTTTAGCAGTAACACACTCACATTTTTCATAAAACAAACAAATTTTTTTCAGGAATCTACTCTCTGGGACCTAAAACTAATTTAAAAAAAACATCTTTCTAGGCATCCACTGTCCCTAATCGTGCAAGAAAATTTCAATTGACTTGTTGAAATATTGCAATCACCCTTATTCAAAAACGAAATTTAAATCAACTTTTTAGCAGTAACACCCTCACATTTTTCATAAAACAAACACATTTTTTTCAGGAATCTACTCTCTGAAACCTAATACTAATTTAAAAAAGAAATCTTTCTATGCATCCACTGTCCCTAATCGTGCAAGAAAATTTCAATTGACTTGTTGAAGTATTGCAATCACCCTTATCCAAAAACGAAATTTAAATCAACTTTTTAGCAGTAACACACTCACATTTTTCATAAAACAAACACATTTTTTTCAGGAATCTACTCTCTGGAACCTAAAACTAATTTAAAAAAAAAATCTTTCTAGGCATCCACTGTCCCTAATCGTGCAAGAAAATTTCAATTGACTTGTTGAAGTATTGCAATCACCCTTATCCAAAAACGAAATTTAAATCAACTTTTTAGCAGTAACACACTCACATTTTTCATAAAACAAACACATTTTTTCAGGAATCTACTCTCTGAAACCTAAAACTAATTTTAAAAAAATATCTTTCTAGGCATCCACTGTCCCTAATCGTGCAAGAAAATTTCAATTGACTTGTTAAAATATTGCAATCACCCTTATTCAAAAACGAAATTTAAATCAACTTTTTAGCAGTAACACCCTCACATTTTTCATAAAACAAACAATTTTTTTTCAGGAATCTACTCTCTGAAACCTAAAACTAATTAAAAAAAACATCTTTCTAGGCATCCACTCTCCCTAATCTTCCAAGAAAATTTCAATTGACTTGTTGAAATATTGCAATCACCCTTATCCAAAAACGAAATTTAAATCAACTTTTTAGCAGTAACACACTCACATTTTTCATAAAACAAACACATTTTTTTCAGGAATCTACTCTCTGAAACCTAAAACTAATTTTAAAAAAACATCTTTCTAGGCATCCACTGTCCCTAATCGTGCAAGAAAATTTCAATTGACTTATTGAAATATTGCAATCACCCTTATTCAAAAACGAAATTTAAATCAACTTTTTAGCAGTAACAACCTCACATTTTTCATAAAACAAACACATTTTTTTCAGGAATCTACTCTCTGAAACCTAAAACTAATTAAAAAAAACATCTTTCTAGGCATCCACTCCCCCTAATCTTCCAAGAAAATTTCAATTAACTTATTGAAATATTGCAATCACCCTTATCCAAAAACGATATTTAAATCAACTTTTTTGCAGTAACACACTCACATTTTTCATAAAACAAACACATTTTTTTCAGGAATCTACTCTCTGAAACCTAAAACTAATTTAAAAAAAACATCTTTCTAGGCATCCATTGTCCCCAATCTTGCAAGAAAATTTCAATTAACTTGTTGAAATGATGCATTCACACCTATCCTGAAACTAAATTTAAATCAACTTTTTTGCAGTAACACACTCACATTTTTCATGAAACAAATAATTTTTTTTTCAGGAATCCACTCTCTGGAACCTATAACGAATTTGTAAAAAACATCTTTCTAGGCATCCACTCCCCCTGATCTTGCAAGAAAATTTCAATTAACTTGTTGAAATATTGCAATCACCCTTATCCAAAAACGAAATTTAAATCAACTTTTTAGCAGTAACACACTCACATTTTTCATAAAACAAACACATTTTTTTCAGGAATCTACTCTCTGGAACCTAAAACTAATTTTAAAAAAACATCTTTCTAGGCATCCACTGTCCCTAATCGTGCAAGAAAATTTCAATTGACTTGTTGAAATATTCCAATCACCCTTATCCAAAAACGAAATTTAAATCAACTTTTTAGCAGTAACACACTCACATTTTTCATAAAACAAACACATTTTTTTCAGGAATCTACTCTCTGAAACCTAAAACTAATTTTAAAAAAATATCTTTCTAGGCATCCACTGTCCCTAATCGTGCAAGAAAATTTCAATTGACTTGTTGAAATATTGCAATCACCCTTATTCAAAAACGTAATTTAAATCTACTTTTTAGCAGTAACACCCTCACATTTTTCATAAAACAAACACATTTTTTTCAGGAATCTACTCTCTGAAACCTAAAACGAATTAAAAAAAACATCTTTCTAGGCATCCACTCTCCCTAATCTTCCAAGAAAATTTCAATTAACTTATTGAAATATTGCAATCACCCTTATCCAAAAACGATATTTAAATCAACTTTTTAGCAGTAACACACTCACATTTTTCATAAAACAAACAAATTTTTTTCAGGAATCTACTCTCTGGGACCTAAAACTAATTTTAAAAAAATATCTTTCTAGGCATCCACTGTCCCTAATCGTGCAAGAAAATTTCAATTGACTTGTTGAAATATTGCAATCACCCTTATTCAAAAACGAAATTTAAATCAACTTTTTAGCAGTAACACCCTCACATTTTTCATAAAACAAACACATTTTTTTCAGGAATCTACTCTCTGAAACCTAATACTAATTTAAAAAAGAAATCTTTCTATGCATCCACTGTCCCTAATCGTGCAAGAAAATTTCAATTGACTTGTTGAAGTATTGCAATCACCCTTATCCAAAAACGAAATTTAAATCAACTTTTTAGCAGTAACACACTCACATTTTTCATAAAACAAACACATTTTTTTCAGGAATCTACTCTCTGGAACCTAAAACTAATTTAAAAAAAAAATCTTTCTAGGCATCCACTGTCCCTAATCGTGCAAGAAAATTTCAATTGACTTGTTGAAGTATTGCAATCACCCTTATCCAAAAACGAAATTTAAATCAACTTTTTAGCAGTAACACACTCACATTTTTCATAAAACAAACACATTTTTTTCAGGAATCTACTCTCTGAAACCTAAAACTAATTTTAAAAAAATATCTTTCTAGGCATCCACTGTCCCTAATCGTGCAAGAAAATTTCAATTGACTTGTTAAAATATTGCAATCACCCTTATTCAAAAACGAAATTTAAATCAACTTTTTAGCAGTAACACCCTCACATTTTTCATAAAACAAACAATTTTTTTTCAGGAATCTACTCTCTGAAACCTAAAACTAATTAAAAAAAACATCTTTCTAGGCATCCACTCTCCCTAATCTTCCAAGAAAATGTCAATTAACTTATTGAAATATTGCAATCACCCTTATCCAAAAACAATATTTAAAACAACTTTTTAGCAGTAACACACTCACATTTTTCATAAAACAAACACATTTTTTTCAGGAATCTACTCTCTGGAACCTAAAACTAATTTAAAAAAAAATCTTTCTAGGCATCCACTGTCCCTAATCGTGCAAGAAAATTTCAATTGACTTGTTGAAATATTGCAATCACCCTTATACAAAAACGAAATTTAAATCAACTTTTTAGCAGTAACACACTCACATTTTTCATAAAACAAACACATTTTTTTCAGGAATCTACTCTCTGAAACCTAAAACTAATTTAAAAAAAATATCTTTCTAGGCATCCACTGTCCCTAATCGTGCAAGAAAATTTCAATTGACTTGTTGAAATATTGCAATCACCCTTATTCAAAAACGAAATTTAAATCAACTTTTTAGCAGTAACACCCTCACATTTTTGATAAAACAAACACATTTATTTCAGGAGTCTACTCTCTGAAACCTAAAACTAATTAAAAAAAACATCTTTCTAGGCATCCACTGTCCCTAATCGTGCAAGAAAATTTCAATTGACTTGTTGAAGTATTGCAATCACCCTTATCCAAAAACGAAATTTAAATCAACTTTTTAGCAGTAACACACTCACATTTTTCATAAAACAAACACATTTTTTTTCAGGAATCTACTCTCTGGAACCTAAAACTAATTTTAAAAAAACATCTTTCTAGGCATCCACTGTCCCTAATCGTGCAAGAAAATTTCAATTGACTTGTTGAAATATTGCAATCACCCTCATCCAAAAACGAAATTTAAATCAACTTTTTAGCAGTAACACACTAACATTTTTCATAAAACAAACACATTTTTTTCAGGAATCTACTCTCTGAAACCTAAAACTAATTTTAAAAAAACATCTTTCTAGGCATCCACTGTCCCTAATCGTGCAAGAAAATTTCAATTGACTTATTGAAATATTGCAATCACCCTTATCCAAAAACGATATTTAAATCAACTTTTTAGCAGTAACACACTCACATTTTTCATAAAACAAACACATTTTTTTCAGGAATCTACTCTCTGAAACCTAAAACTAATTTAAAAAAAACATCTTTCTAGGCATCCATTGTCCCCAATCTTGCAAGAAAATTTCAATTGACTTGTTGAAATGATGCATTCACACCTATCCTGAAACTAAATTTAAATCAACTTTTTTGCAGTAACACACTCACATTTTTCAAGAAACAAATAATTTTTTTTTCAGGAATCCACTCTCTGGAACCTATAACGAATTTGTAAAAAACATCTTTCTAGGCATCCACTCCCCCTGATCTTGCAAGAAAATTTCAATTAACTTGTTGAAATATTGCAATCACCCTTATCCAAAAACGAAATTTAAATAAACTTTTTAGCAGTAACACACTCACATTTTTCATAAAACAAACACATTTTTTTCAGGAATCTACTCTCTGGAACCTAAAACTAATTTTAAAAAAACATCTTTCTAGGCATCCACTGTCCCTAATCGTGCAAGAAAATTTCAATTGACTTGTTGAAATATTCCAATCACCCTTATCCAAAAACGAAATTTAAATCAACTTTTTAGCAGTAACACACTCACATTTTTCATAAAACAAACACATTTTTTTCAGGAATCTACTCTCTGAAACCTAAAACTAATTTTAAAAAACATATCTTTCTAGGCATCCACTGTCCCTAATCGTGCAAGAAAATTTCAATTGACTTGTTGAAATATTGCAATCACCCTTATTCAAAATGTAATTTAAATCTACTTTTTAGCAGTAACACCCTCACATTTTTCATAAAACAAACACATTTTTTTCAGGAATCTACTCTCTGAAACCTAAAACGAATTAAAAAAAACATCTTTCTAGGCATCCACTCTCCCTTATCTTCCAAGAAAATTTCAATTAACTTATTGAAATATTGCAATCACCCTTATCCAAAAACGATATTTAAATCAACTTTTTAGCAGTAACACACTCACATTTTTCATAAAACAAACAAATTTTTTTCAGGAATCTACTCTCTGGAACCTAAAACTAATTTAAAAAAAAAATCTTTCTAGGCATCCACTGTCCCTAATCGTGCAAGAAAATTTCAATTGACTTGTTGAAATATTGCAATCACCCTTATCCAAAAACGAAATTTAAATCAACTTTTTAGCAGTAACACACTCACATTTTTCATAAAACAAACACATTTTTTTCAGGAATCTACTCTCTGAAACCTAAAACTAATTTTAAAAAAACATCTTTCTAGGCATCCATTGTCCCCAATCTTGCAAGAAAATTTCAATTGACTTGTTGAAATGATGCATTCACACCTATCCTGAAACTAAATTTAAATCAACTTTTTTGCAGTAACACACTCACATTTTTCATGAAACAAATAATTTTTTTTTCAGGAATCCACTCTCTGGAACCTATAACGAATTTGTAAAAAACATCTTTCTAGGCATCCACTCTCCCTAATCGTGCAAGAAAATTTCAATTGACTTGTTGAAATATTGCAATCACCCTTATTCAAAAACAAAATTTAAATCAACTTTTTAGCAGTAACACCCTCACATTTTTCATAAAACAAACACATTTTTTTCAGGAATCTACTCTCTGGAACCTAAAACTAATTTTAAAAAAACATCTTTCTAGGCATCCACTGTCCCTAATCGTGCAAGAAAATTTCAATTGACTTGTTGAAGTATTGCAATCACCCTTATCCAAAATCGAAATTTAAATCAACTTTTTAGCAGTAACACACTCACATTTTTCATAAAACAAACACATTTTTTTTCAGGAATCTACTCTCTGGAACCTAAAACTAATTTTAAAAAAACATCTTTCTAGGCATCCACTGTCCCTAATCGTGCAAGAAAATTTCAATTGACTTGTTGAAATATTGCAATCACCCTTATCCAAAAACAAAATTTAAATCAACTTTTTAGCAGTAACACACTCACATTTTTCATAAAACAAACACATTTTTTTCAGGAATCTACTCTCTGAAACCTAAAACTAATTTTAAAAAAACATCTGTCTAGGCATCCACTGTCCCTAATCGTGCAAGAAAATTTCAATTGACTTATTGAAATATTGCAATCACCCTTATTCAAAAACGAAATTTAAATCAACTTTTTAGCAGTAACACCCCCACATTTTTCATAAAACAAACACATTCTTTTCAGGAATCTACTCTCTGAAACCTAAAACTAATTAAAAAAAACATCTTTCTAGGCATCCACTCTCCCTAATCTTCCAAGAAAATTTCAATTAACTTATTGAAATATTGCAATCACCCTTATCCAAAAACGATATTTAAATCAACTTTTTAGCAGTAACACACTCACATTTTTCATAAAACAAACACATTTTTTTCAGGAATCTACTCTCTGGAACCTAAAACTAATTTTAAAAAAACATCTTTCTAGGCATCCACTGTCCCTAATCGTGCAAGAAAATTTCAATTGACTTGTTGAAATATTGCAATCACCCTTATTCAAAAACGAAATTTAAATCAACTTTTTAGCAGTAACACCCTCACATTTTTCATAAAACAAACACATTTTTTTCAGGAATCTACTCTCTGAAACCTAATACTAATTTAAAAAAGAAATCTTTCTATGCATCCACTGTCCCTAATCGTGCAAGAAAATTTCAATTGACTTGTTGAAGTATTGCAATCACCCTTATCCAAAAACGAAATTTAAATCAACTTTTTAGCAGTAACACACTCACATTTTTCATAAAACAAACACATTTTTTTCAGGAATCTACTCTCTGGAACCTAAAACTAATTTTAAAAAAACATCTTTCTAGGCATCCACTGTCCCTAATCGTGCAAGAAAATTTCAATTGACTTGTTGAAATACTGCAATCACCCTTATCCAAAAATGAAATTTAAATCAACTTTTTAGCAGTAACACACTCACATTTTTCATAAAACAAACACATTTTTTTCAGGAATCTACTCTCTGGAACCTAAAACTAATTTTAAAAAAACATCTTTCTAGGCATCCACTGTCCCTAATCGTGCAAGAAAATTTCAATTGACTTGTTGAAATATTGCAATCACCCTTATTCAAAAACGAAATTTAAATCAACTTTTTAGCAGTAACACCCTCACATTTTTCATAAAACATACACATTTTTTTCAGGAATCTACTCTCTGGAACCTAAAACTAATTTTAAAAAAAGATCTTTCTAGGCATCCACTGTCCCTAATCGTGCAAGAAAATTTCAATTGACTTGTTGAAATATTGCAATCACCCTTATCCAAAAACGAAATTTAAATCAACTTTTTAGCAGTAACACACTCACATTTTTCATAAAACAAACACATTTTTTTCAGGAATCTACTCTCTGAAACCTAAAACTAATTTTAAAAAAACATCTTTCTAGGCATCCACTGTCCCTAATCGTGCAAGAAAATTTCAATTGACTTATTGAAATATTGCAATCACCCTTATTCAAAAACGAAATTTAAATCAACTTTTTAGCAGTAACACCCTCACATTTTTCATAAAACAAACACATTTTTTTCAGGAATCTACTCTCTGAAACCTAAAACTAATTTAAAAAAAAGATCTTTCTAGGCATCCATTGTCCCCAATCTTGCAAGAAAATTTCAATTGACTTGTTGAAATGATGCATTCACACCTATCCTGAAACTAAATTTAAATCAACTTTTTTGCAGTAACACACTCACATTTTTCATGAAACAAATAATTTTTTTTTCAGGAATCCACTCTCTGGAACCTATAACGAATTTGTAAAAAACATCTTTCTAGGCATCCACTCCCCCTGATCTTGCAAGAAAATTTCAATTAACTTGTTGAAATATTGCAATCACCCTTATCCAAAAACGAAATTTAAATCAACTTTTTAGCAGTAACACACTCACATTTTTCATAAAACAAACACATTTTTTTCAGGAATCTACTCTCTGGAACCTAAAACTAATTTTAAAAAAACATCTTTCTAGGCATCCACTGTCCCTAATCGTGCAAGAAAATTTCAATTGACTTGTTGAAATATTCCAATCACCCTTATCCAAAAACGAAATTTAAATCAACTTTTTAGCAGTAACACACTTACATTTTTCATAAAACAAACACATTTTTTTCAGGAATCTACTCTCTGAAACCTAAAACTAATTTTAAAAAAATATCTTTCTAGGCATCCACTGTCCCTAATCGTGCAAGAAAATTTCAATTGACTTGTTGAAATATTGCAATCACCCTTATTCAAAAACGTAATTTAAATCTACTTTTTAGCAGTAACACCCTCACATTTTTCATAAAACAAACACATTTTTTTCAGGAATCTACTCTCTGAAACCTAAAACGAATTAAAAAAAACATCTTTCTAGGCATCCACTCTCCCTAATCTTCCAAGAAAATTTCAATTAACTTATTGAAATATTGCAATCACCCTTATCCAAAAACGATATTTAAATCAACTTTTTAGCAGTAACACACTCACATTTTTCATAAAACAAACAAATTTTTTTCAGGAATCTACTCTCTGGGACCTAAAACTAATTTAAAAAAAACATCTTTCTAGGCATCCACTGTCCCTAATCGTGCAAGAAAATTTCAATTGACTTGTTGAAATATTGCAATCACCCTTATTCAAAAACGAAATTTAAATCAACTTTTTAGCAGTAACACCCTCACATTTTTCATAAAACAAACACATTTTTTTCAGGAATCTACTCTCTGAAACCTAATACTAATTTAAAAAAGAAATCTTTCTATGCATCCACTGTCCCTAATCGTGCAAGAAAATTTCAATTGACTTGTTGAAGTATTGCAATCACCCTTATCCAAAAACGAAATTTAAATCAACTTTTTAGCAGTAACACACTCACATTTTTCATAAAACAAACACATTTTTTTCAGGAATCTACTCTCTGGAACCTAAAACTAATTTAAAAAAAAAATCTTTCTAGGCATCCACTGTCCCTAATCGTGCAAGAAAATTTCAATTGACTTGTTGAAGTATTGCAATCACCCTTATCCAAAAACGAAATTTAAATCAACTTTTTAGCAGTAACACACTCACATTTTTCATAAAACAAACACATTTTTTCAGGAATCTACTCTCTGAAACCTAAAACTAATTTTAAAAAAATATCTTTCTAGGCATCCACTGTCCCTAATCGTGCAAGAAAATTTCAATTGACTTGTTAAAATATTGCAATCACCCTTATTCAAAAACGAAATTTAAATCAACTTTTTAGCAGTAACACCCTCACATTTTTCATAAAACAAACAATTTTTTTTCAGGAATCTACTCTCTGAAACCTAAAACTAATTAAAAAAACATCTTTCTAGGCATCCACTCTCCCTAATCTTCCAAGAAAATTTCAATTGACTTGTTGAAATATTGCAATCACCCTTATCCAAAAACGAAATTTAAATCAACTTTTTAGCAGTAACACACTCACATTTTTCATAAAACAAACACATTTTTTTCAGGAATCTACTCTCTGAAACCTAAAACTAATTTTAAAAAAACATCTTTCTAGGCATCCACTGTCCCTAATCGTGCAAGAAAATTTCAATTGACTTATTGAAATATTGCAATCACCCTTATTCAAAAACGAAATTTAAATCAACTTTTTAGCAGTAACAACCTCACATTTTTCATAAAACAAACACATTTTTTTCAGGAATCTACTCTCTGAAACCTAAAACTAATTAAAAAAACATCTTTCTAGGCATCCACTCCCCCTAATCTTCCAAGAAAATTTCAATTAACTTATTGAAATATTGCAATCACCCTTATCCAAAAACGATATTTAAATCAACTTTTTTGCAGTAACACACTCACATTTTTCATAAAACAAACACATTTTTTTCAGGAATCTACTCTCTGAAACCTAAAACTAATTTAAAAAAAACATCTTTCTAGGCATCCATTGTCCCCAATCTTGCAAGAAAATTTCAATTAACTTGTTGAAATGATGCATTCACACCTATCCTGAAACTAAATTTAAATCAACTTTTTTGCAGTAACACACTCACATTTTTCATGAAACAAATACTTTTTTTTTCAGGAATCCACTCTCTGGAACCTATAACGAATTTGTAAAAAACATCTTTCTAGGCATCCACTCCCCCTGATCTTGCAAGAAAATTTCAATTAACTTGTTGAAATATTGCAATCACCCTTATCCAAAAACGAAATTTAAATCAACTTTTTAGCAGTAACACACTCACATTTTTCATAAAACAAACACATTTTTTTCAGGAATCTACTCTCTGGAACCTAAAACTAATTTTAAAAAAACATCTTTCTAGGCATCCACTGTCCCTAATCGTGCAAGAAAATTTCAATTGACTTGTTGAAATATTCCAATCACCCTTATCCAAAAACGAAATTTAAATCAACTTTTTAGCAGTAACACACTCACATTTTTCATAAAACAAACACATTTTTTTCAGGAATCTACTCTCTGAAACCTAAAACTAATTTTAAAAAAATATCTTTCTAGGCATCCACTGTCCCTAATCGTGCAAGAAAATTTCAATTGACTTGTTGAAATATTGCAATCACCCTTATTCAAAAACGTAATTTAAATCTACTTTTTAGCAGTAACACCCTCACATTTTTCATAAAACAAACACATTTTTTTCAGGAATCTACTCTCTGAAACCTAAAACGAATTAAAAAAAACATCTTTCTAGGCATCCACTCTCCCTAATCTTCCAAGAAAATTTCAATTAACTTATTGAAATATTGCAATCACCCTTATCCAAAAACGATATTTAAATCAACTTTTTAGCAGTAACACACTCACATTTTTCATAAAACAAACACATTTTTTTCAGGAATCTACTCTCTGGGACCTAAAACTAATTTTAAAAAAATATCTTTCTAGGCATCCACTGTCCCTAATCGTGCAAGAAAATTTCAATTGACTTGTTGAAATATTGCAATCACCCTTATTCAAAAACGAAATTTAAATCAACTTTTTAGCAGTAACACCCTCACATTTTTCATAAAACAAACACATTTTTTTCAGGAATCTACTCTCTGAAACCTAATACTAATTTAAAAAATAAATCTTTCTATGCATCCACTGTCCCTAATCGTGCAAGAAAATTTCAATTGACTTGTTGAAATATTGCAATCACCCTTATTCAAAAACGAAATTTAAATCAACTTTTTAGCAGTAACACCCTCACATTTTTGATAAAACAAACACATTTATTTCAGGAATCTACTCTCTGAAACCTAAAACTAATTAAAAAAAACATCTTTCTAGGCATCCACTCTCCCTAATCTTCCAAGAAAATTTCAATTAACTTATTGAAATATTGCAATCACCCTTATCCAAAAACGATATTTAAATCAACTTTTTAGCAGTAACACACTCACATTTTTCATAAAACAAACACATTTTTTTCAGGAATCTACTCTCTGGAACCTAAAACTAATTTTAAAAAAACATCTTTCTAGGCATCCACTGTCCCTAATCGTGCAAGAAAATTTCAATTGACTTGTTGAAATATTGCAATCACCCTTATCCAAAAATGAAATTTAAATCAACTTTTTAGCAGTAACACACTCACATTTTTCATAAAACAAACACATTTTTTTCAGGAATCTACTCTCTGGAACCTAAAACTAATTTTAAAAAAACATCTTTCTAGGCATCCACTGTCCCTAATCGTGCAAGAAAATTTCAATTGACTTGTTGAAGTATTGCAATCACCCTTATCCAAAAACAAAATTTAAATCAACTTTTTAGCAGTAACACACTCACATTTTTCATAAAACAAACACATTTTTTTCAGGAATCTACTCTCTGGAACCTAAAACTAATTTTAAAAAAACATCTTTCTAGGCATCCACTGTCCCTAATCGTGCAAGAAAATTTCAATTGACTTGTTGAAATATTGCAATCACCCTTATCCAAAAATGAAATTTAAATCAACTTTTTAGCAGTAACACACTCACATTTTTCATAAAACAAACACATTTTTTTCAGGAATCTACTCTCTGAAACCTAAAACTAATTTTAAAAAAACATCTTTCTAGGCATCCACTGTCCCTAATCGTGCAAGAAAATTTCAATTGACTTATTGAAATATTGCAATCACCCTTATTCAAAAACGAAATTTAAATCAACTTTTTAGCAGTAACACCCTCACATTTTTCATAAAACAAACACATTTTTTTCAGGAATCTACTCTCTGAAACCTAAAACTAATTAAAAAAAACATCTTTCTAGGCATCCACTCTCCCTAATCTTCCAAGAAAATTTCAATTAACTTATTGAAATATTGCAATCACCCTTATCCAAAAACGATATTTAAATCAACTTTTTTGCAGTAACACACTCACATTTTTCATAAAACAAACACATTTTTTTCAGGATTTTACTCTCTGAAACGTAAAACTAATTTAAAAAAAACATCTTTCTAGGCATCCATTGTCCCCAATCTTGCAAGAAAATTTCAATTGACTTGTTGAAATGATGCATTCACACCTATCCTGAAACTAAATTTAAATCAACTTTTTTGCAGTAACACACTCACATTTTTCATGAAACAAATATTTTTTTTTTCAGGAATCCACTCTCTGGAACCTATAACGAATTTGTAAAAAACATCTTTCTAGGCATCCACTCTCCCTAATCTTGCAAGAAAATTTCAATTAACTTGTTGAAATATTGCAATCACCCTTATCCAAAAACGATATTTAAATCAACTTTTTAGCAGTAACACACTCACATTTTTCATAAAACAAACACATTTTTTTCAGGAATCTACTCTCTGGAACCTAAAACTAATTTTAAAAAAACATCTTTCTAGGCATCCACTGTCCCTAATCGTGCAAGAAAATTTTAATTGACTTGTTGAAATATTGCAATCACCCTTATCCAAAAATGAAATTTAAATCAACTTTTTAGCAGTAACACACTCACATTTTTCATAGAACAAACACATTTTTTTCAGGAATCTACTCTCTGGAACCTAAAACTAATTTTAAAAAAACATCTTTCTAGGCATCCACTGTCCCTAATCGTGCAAGAAAATTTCAATTGACTTGTTGAAATATTGCAATCACCCTTATTCAAAAACGAAATTTAAATCAACTTTTTAGCAGTAACACCCTCACATTTTTCATAAAACAAACACATTTTTTTCAGGAATCTACTCTCTGGAACCTAAAACTAATTTTAAAAAAACATCTTTCTAGGCATCCACTGTCCCTAATCGTGCAAGAAAATTTCAATTGACTTGTTGAAGTATTGCAATCACCCTTATCCAAAAACGAAATTTAAATCAACTTTTTAGCAGTAACACACTCACATTTTTCATAAAACAAACACATTTTTTTTCAGGAATCTACTCTCTGGAACCTAAAACTAATTTTAAAAAAACATCTTTCTAGGCATCCACTGTCCCTAATCGTGCAAGAAAATTTCAATTGACTTGTTGAAATATTGCAATCACCCTCATCCAAAAACGAAATTTAAATCAACTTTTTAGCAGTAACACACTCACATTTTTCATAAAACAAACACATTTTTTTCAGGAATCTACTCTCTGAAACCTAAAACTAATTTTAAAAAAACATCTTTCTAGGCATCCACTGTCCCTAATCGTGCAAGAAAATTTCAATTGACTTATTGAAATATTGCAATCACCCTTATCCAAAAACGATATTTAAATCAACTTTTTAGCAGTAACACACTCACATTTTTCATAAAACAAACACATTTTTTTCAGGAATCTACTCTCTGAAACCTAAAACTAATTTAAAAAAAACATCTTTCTAGGCATCCATTGTCCCCAATCTTGCAAGAAAATTTCAATTGACTTGTTGAAATGATGCATTCACACCTATCCTGAAACTAAATTTAAATCAACTTTTTTGCAGTAACACACTCACATTTTTCAAGAAACAAATAATTTTTTTTTCAGGAATCCACTCTCTGGAACCTATAACGAATTTGTAAAAAACATCTTTCTAGGCATCCACTCCCCCTGATCTTGCAAGAAAATTTCAATTAACTTGTTGAAATATTGCAATCACCCTTATCCAAAAACGAAATTTAAATAAACTTTTTAGCAGTAACACACTCACATTTTTCATAAAACAAACACATTTTTTTCAGGAATCTACTCTCTGGAACCTAAAACTAATTTTAAAAAAACATCTTTCTAGGCATCCACTGTCCCTAATCGTGCAAGAAAATTTCAATTGACTTGTTGAAATATTCCAATCACCCTTATCCAAAAACGAAATTTAAATCAACTTTTTAGCAGTAACACACTCACATTTTTCATAAAACAAACACATTTTTTTCAGGAATCTACTCTCTGAAACCTAAAACTAATTTTAAAAAACATATCTTTCTAGGCATCCACTGTCCCTAATCGTGCAAGAAAATTTCAATTGACTTGTTGAAATATTGCAATCACCCTTATTCAAAACGTAATTTAAATCTACTTTTTAGCAGTAACACCCTCACATTTTTCATAAAACAAACACATTTTTTTCAGGAATCTACTCTCTGAAACCTAAAACGAATTAAAAAAAACATCTTTCTAGGCATCCACTCTCCCTTATCTTCCAAGAAAATTTCAATTAACTTATTGAAATATTGCAATCACCCTTATCCAAAAACGATATTTAAATCAACTTTTTAGCAGTAACACACTCACATTTTTCATAAAACAAACAAATTTTTTTCAGGAATCTACTCTCTGGAACCTAAAACTAATTTAAAAAAAAAATCTTTCTAGGCATCCACTGTCCCTAATCGTGCAAGAAAATTTCAATTGACTTGTTGAAATATTGCAATCACCCTTATCCAAAAACGAAATTTAAATCAACTTTTTAGCAGTAACACACTCACATTTTTCATAAAACAAACACATTTTTTTCAGGAATCTACTCTCTGAAACCTAAAACTAATTTTAAAAAAACATCTTTCTAGGCATCCATTGTCCCCAATCTTGCAAGAAAATTTCAATTGACTTGTTGAAATGATGCATTCACACCTATCCTGAAACTAAATTTAAATCAACTTTTTTGCAGTAACACACTCACATTTTTCATGAAACAAATAATTTTTTTTTCAGGAATCCACTCTCTGGAACCTATAACGAATTTGTAAAAAACATCTTTCTAGGCATCCACTCTCCCTAATCGTGCAAGAAAATTTCAATTGACTTGTTGAAATATTGCAATCACCCTTATCCAAAAATGAAATTTAAATCAACTTTTTAGCAGTAACACACTCACATTTTTCATAAAACAAACACATTTTTTTCAGGAATCTACTCTCTGGAACCTAAAACTAATTTAAAAAAAACATCTTTCTAGGCATCCACTGTCCCTAATCGTGCAAGAAAATTTCAATTGACTTGTTGAAATATTGCAATCACCCTTATTCAAAAACAAAATTTAAATCAACTTTTTAGCAGTAACACCCTCACATTTTTCATAAAACAAACACATTTTTTTCAGGAATCTACTCTCTGGAACCTAAAACTAATTTTAAAAAAACATCTTTCTAGGCATCCACTGTCCCTAATCGTGCAAGAAAATTTCAATTGACTTGTTGAAGTATTGCAATCACCCTTATCCAAAATCGAAATTTAAATCAACTTTTTAGCAGTAACACACTCACATTTTTCATAAAACAAACACATTTTTTTTCAGGAATCTACTCTCTGGAACCTAAAACTAATTTTAAAAAAACATCTTTCTAGGCATCCACTGTCCCTAATCGTGCAAGAAAATTTCAATTGACTTGTTGAAATATTGCAATCACCCTTATCCAAAAACAAAATTTAAATCAACTTTTTAGCAGTAACACACTCACATTTTTCATAAAACAAACACATTTTTTTCAGGAATCTACTCTCTGAAACCTAAAACTAATTTTAAAAAAACATCTGTCTAGGCATCCACTGTCCCTAATCGTGCAAGAAAATTTCAATTGACTTATTGAAATATTGCAATCACCCTTATTCAAAAACGAAATTTAAATCAACTTTTTAGCAGTAACACCCCCACATTTTTCATAAAACAAACACATTCTTTTCAGGAATCTACTCTCTGAAACCTAAAACTAATTAAAAAAAACATCTTTCTAGGCATCCACTCTCCCTAATCTTCCAAGAAAATTTCAATTAACTTATTGAAATATTGCAATCACCCTTATCCAAAAACGATATTTAAATCAACTTTTTAGCAGTAACACACTCACATTTTTCATAAAACAAACACATTTTTTTCAGGAATCTACTCTCTGGAACCTAAAACTAATTTTAAAAAAACATCTTTCTAGGCATCCACTGTCCCTAATCGTGCAAGAAAATTTCAATTGACTTGTTGAAATATTGCAATCACCCTTATTCAAAAACGAAATTTAAATCAACTTTTTAGCAGTAACACCCTCACATTTTTCATAAAACAAACACATTTTTTTCAGGAATCTACTCTCTGAAACCTAATACTAATTTAAAAAAGAAATCTTTCTATGCATCCACTGTCCCTAATCGTGCAAGAAAATTTCAATTGACTTGTTGAAGTATTGCAATCACCCTTATCCAAAAACGAAATTTAAATCAACTTTTTAGCAGTAACACACTCACATTTTTCATAAAACAAACACATTTTTTTCAGGAATCTACTCTCTGGAACCTAAAACTAATTTTAAAAAAACATCTTTCTAGGCATCCACTGTCCCTAATCGTGCAAGAAAATTTCAATTGACTTGTTGAAATACTGCAATCACCCTTATCCAAAAATGAAATTTAAATCAACTTTTTAGCAGTAACACACTCACATTTTTCATAAAACAAACACATTTTTTTCAGGAATCTACTCTCTGGAACCTAAAACTAATTTTAAAAAAACATCTTTCTAGGCATCCACTGTCCCTAATCGTGCAAGAAAATTTCAATTGACTTGTTGAAATATTGCAATCACCCTTATTCAAAAACGAAATTTAAATCAACTTTTTAGCAGTAACACCCTCACATTTTTCATAAAACATACACATTTTTTTCAGGAATCTACTCTCTGGAACCTAAAACTAATTTTAAAAAAAGATCTTTCTAGGCATCCACTGTCCCTAATCGTGCAAGAAAATTTCAATTGACTTGTTGAAATATTGCAATCACCCTTATCCAAAAACGAAATTTAAATCAACTTTTTAGCAGTAACACACTCACATTTTTCATAAAACAAACAAATTTTTTTCAGGAATCTACTCTCTGAAACCTAAAACTAATTTTAAAAAAACATCTTTCTAGGCATCCACTGTCCCTAATCGTGCAAGAAAATTTCAATTGACTTATTGAAATATTGCAATCACCCTTATTCAAAAACGAAATTTAAATCAACTTTTTAGCAGTAACACCCTCACATTTTTCATAAAACAAACACATTTTTTTCAGGAATCTACTCTCTGAAACCTAAAACTAATTTAAAAAAAACATCTTTCTAGGCATCCATTGTCCCCAATCTTGCAAGAAAATTTCAATTGACTTGTTGAAATGATGCATTCACACCTATCCTGAAACTAAATTTAAATCAACTTTTTTGCAGTAACACACTCACATTTTTCATGAAACAAATAATTTTTTTTTCAGGAATCCACTCTCTGGAACCTATAACGAATTTGTAAAAAACATCTTTCTAGGCATCCACTCCCCCTGATCTTGCAAGAAAATTTCAATTAACTTGTTGAAATATTGCAATCACCCTTATCCAAAAACGAAATTTAAATCAACTTTTTAGCAGTAACACACTCACATTTTTCATAAAACAAACACATTTTTTTCAGGAATCTACTCTCTGGAACCTAAAACTAATTTTAAAAAAACATCTTTCTAGGCATCCACTGTCCCTAATCGTGCAAGAAAATTTCAATTGACTTGTTGAAATATTCCAATCACCCTTATCCAAAAACGAAATTTAAATCAACTTTTTAGCAGTAACACACTCACATTTTTCATAAAACAAACACATTTTTTTCAGGAATCTACTCTCTGAAACCTAAAACTAATTTTAAAAAAATATCTTTCTAGGCATCCACTGTCCCTAATCGTGCAAGAAAATTTCAATTGACTTGTTGAAATATTGCAATCACCCTTATTCAAAAACGTAATTTAAATCTACTTTTTAGCAGTAACACCCTCACATTTTTCATAAAACAAACACATTTTTTTCAGGAATCTACTCTCTGAAACCTAAAACGAATTAAAAAAAACATCTTTCTAGGCATCCACTCTCCCTAATCTTCCAAGAAAATTTCAATTAACTTATTGAAATATTGCAATCACCCTTATCCAAAAACGATATTTAAATCAACTTTTTAGCAGTAACACACTCACATTTTTCATAAAACAAACACATTTTTTTCAGGAATCTACTCTCTGGGACCTAAAACTAATTTTAAAAAAACATCTTTCTAGGCATCCACTGTCCCTAATCGTGCAAGAAAATTTCAATTGACTTGTTGAAATATTGCAATCACCCTTATTCAAAAACGAAATTTAAATCAACTTTTTAGCAGTAACACCCTCACATTTTTCATAAAACAAACACATTTTTTTCAGGAATCTACTCTCTGAAACCTAATACTAATTTAAAAAAGAAATCTTTCTATGCATCCACTGTCCCTAATCGTGCAAGAAAATTTCAATTGACTTGTTGAAGTATTGCAATCACCCTTATCCAAAAACGAAATTTAAATCAACTTTTTAGCAGTAACACACTCACATTTTTCATAAAAAAAACACATTTTTTTCAGGAATCTACTCTCTGGAACCTAAAACTAATTTTAAAAAAAAATCTTTCTAGGCATCCACTGTCCCTAATCGTGCAAGAAAATTTCAATTGACTTGTTGAAGTATTGCAATCACCCTTATCCAAAAACGAAATTTAAATCAACTTTTTAGCAGTAAGACACTCACATTTTTCATAAAACAAACACATTTTTTTCAGGAATCTACTCTCTGAAACCTAAAACTAATTTTAAAAAAATATCTTTCTAGGCATCCACTGTCCCTAATCGTGCAAGAAAATTTCAATTGACTTGTTAAAATATTGCAATCACCCTTATTCAAAAACGAAATTTAAATCAACTTTTTAGCAGTAACACCCTCACATTTTTCATAAAACAAACACATTTTTTTCAGGAATCTACTCTCTGAAACCTAAAACTAATTAAAAAAAACATCTTTCTAGGCATCCACTCTCCCTAATCTTCCAAGAAAATGTCAATTAACTTATTGAAATATTGCAATCACCCTTATCCAAAAACAATATTTAAAACAACTTTTTAGCAGTAACACACTCACATTTTTCATAAAACAAACACATTTTTTTCAGGAATCTACTCTCTGGAACCTAAAACTAATTTTAAAAAAAATCTTTCTAGGCATCCACTGTCCCTAATCGTGCAAGAAAATTTCAATTGACTTGTTGAAATATTGCAATCACCCTTATACAAAAACGAAATTTAAATCAACTTTTTAGCAGTAACACACTCACATTTTTCATAAAACAAACACATTTTTTTCAGGAATCTACTCTCTGAAACCTAAAACTAATTTTAAAAAAATATCTTTCTAGGCATCCACTGTCCCTAATCGTGCAAGAAAATTTCAATTGACTTGTTGAAATATTGCAATCACCCTTATTCAAAAACGAAATTTAAATCAACGTTTTAGCAGTAACACCCTCACATTTTTCATAAAACAAACACATTTATTTCAGGAATCTACTCTCTGAAACCTAAAACTAATTAAAAAAAACATCTTTCTAGGCATCCACTCTCCCTAATCTTCCAAAAAAATTTCAATTAACTTATTGAAATATTGCAATCACCCTTATCCAAAAACGATATTTAAATCAACTTTTTAGCAGTAACACACTCACATTTTTCATAAAACAAACACATTTTTTTCAGGAATCTACTCTCTGGAACCTAAAACTAATTTTAAAAAAACATCTTTCTAGGCATCCACTGTCCCTAATTGTGCAAGAAAATTTCAATTGACTTGTTGAAATATTGCAATCACCCTTATCCAAAAATGAAATTTAAATCAACTTTTTAGCAGTAACACACTCACATTTTTCATAAAACAAACACATTTTTTTCAGGAATCTACTCTCTGGAACCTAAAACTAATTTTAAAAAAACATCTTTCTAGGCATCCACTGTCCCTAATCGTGCAAGAAAATTTCAATTGACTTGTTGAAGTATTGCAATCACCCTTATCCAAAAACGAAATTTAAATCAACTTTTTAGCAGTAACACACTCACATTTTTCATAAAACAAACACATTTTTTTCAGGAATCTACTCTCTGGAACCTAAAACTAATTATAAAAAAACATCTTTCTAGGCATCCACTGTCCCTAATCGTGCAAGAAAATTTATATTGACTTGTTGAAATATTGCAATCACCCTTATCCAAAAATGAAATTTAAATCAACTTTTTAGCAGTAACACACTCACATTTTTCATAAAACAAACACATTTTTTTCAGGAATCTACTCTCTGAAACCTAAAACTAATTCTAAAAAAACATCTTTCTAGGCATCCACTGTCCCTAATCGTGCAAGAAAATTTCAATTGACTTATTGAAATATTGCAATCACCCTTATTCAAAAACGAAATTTAAATCAACTTTTTAGCAGTAACACCCTCACATTTTTCATAAAACAAACACATTTTTTCAGGAATCTACTCTCTGAAACCTAAAACTAATTAAAAAAAACATCTTTCTAGGCATCCACTCTCCCTAATCTTCCAAGAAAATTTCAATTAACTTATTGAAATATTGCAATCACCCTTATCCAAAAACGATATTTAAATCAACTTTTTTGCAGTAACACACTCACATTTTTCATAAAACAAACACATTTTTTTCAGGATTTTACTCTCTGAAACCTAAAACTAATTTAAAAAAAAATCTTTCTAGGCATCCATTGTCCCCAATCTTGCAAGAAAATTTCAATTGACTTGTTGAAATGATGCATTCACACCTATCCTGAAACTAAATTTAAATCAACTTTTTTGCAGTAACACACTCACATTTTTCATGAAACAAATATTTTTTTTTTCAGGAATCCACTCTCTGGAACCTATAACGAATTTGTAAAAAACATCTTTCTAGGCATCCACTCTCCCTAATCTTGCAAGAAAATTTCAATTAACTTGTTGAAATATTGCAATCACCCTTATCCAAAAACGATATTTAAATCAACTTTTTAGCAGTAACACACTCACATTTTTCATAAAACAAACACATTTTTTTCAGGAATCTACACTCTGGAATCTAAAACTAATTTTAAAAAAACATCTTTCTAGGCATCCACTGTCCCTAATCGTGCAAGAAAATTTCAATTGACTTGTTGAAATATTGCAATCACCCTTATTCAAAAACGTAATTTAAATCTACTTTTTAGCAGTAACACCCTCACATTTTTCATAAAACAAACACATTTTTTTCAGGAATCTACTCTCTGAAACCTAAAACGAATTAAAAAAAACATCTTTCTAGGCATCCACTCTCCCTCATCTTCCAAGAAAATTTCAATTAACTTATTGAAATATTGCAATCACCCTTATCCAAAAACGCTATTTAAATCAACTTTTTAGCAGTAACACACTCACATTTTTCCTAAAACAAACAAATTTTTTTCAGGAATCTACTCTCTGGAACCTAAAACTAATTTAAAAAAAAGATCTTTCTAGGCATCCACTGTCCCTAATCGTGCAAGAAAATTTCAATTGACTTGTTGAAATATTGCAATCACCCTTATTCAAAAACGAAATTTAAATCAACTTTTTAGCAGTAACACCCTCACATTTTTCATAAAACAAACACATTTTTTTCAGGAATCTACTCTCTGAAACCTAATACTAATTTAAAAAAGAAATCTTTCTATGCATCCACTGTCCCTAATCGTGCAAGAAAATTTCAATTGACTTGTTGAAATATTGCAATCACCCTTATCCAAAAATGAAATTTAAATCAACTTTTTAGCAGTAACACACTCACATTTTTCATAAAACAAACACATTTTTTTCAGGAATCTACTCTCTGGAACCTAAAACTAATTTTAAAAAAACATCTTTCTAGGCATCCACTGTCCCTAATCGTGCAAGAAAATTTCAATTGACTTGTTGAAATATTGCAATCACCCTTATTCAAAAACAAAATTTAAATCAACTTTTTAGCAGTAACACCCTCACATTTTTCATAAAACAAACACATTTTTTTCAGGAATCTACTCTCTGGAACCTAAAACTAATTTTAAAAAAAACATCTTTCTAGGCATCCACTGTCCCTAATCGTGCAAGAAAATTTCAATTGACTTGTTGAAATATTGCAATCACCCTTATCCAAAAACGAAATTTAAATCAACTTTTTAGCAGTAACACACTCACATTTTTCATAAAACAAACACATTTTTTTCAGGAATCTACTCTCTGAAACCTAAAACTAATTTTAAAAAAACATCTTTCTAGACATCCACTGTCCCTAATCGTGCAAGAAAATTTCAATTGACTTATTGAAATATTGCAATCACCCTTATTCAAAAACGAAATTTAAATCAACTTTTTAGCAGTAACACCCTCACATTTTTCATAAAACAAACACATTTTTTTCAGGAATCTACTCTCTGAAACCTAAAACTAATTAAAAAAAACATCTTTCTAGGCATCCACTCCCCCTAATCTTCCAAGAAAATTTCAATTAACTTATTGAAATATTGCAATCACCCTTATCCAAAAACGATATTTAAATCAACTTTTTTGCAGTAACACACTCACATTTTTCATAAAACAAACACATTTTTTTCAGGAATCTACTCTCTGAAACCTAAAACTAATTTAAAAAAAAGATCTTTCTAGGCATCCATTGTCCCCAATCTTGCAAGAAAATTTCAATTGACTTGTTGAAATGATGCATTCACACCTATCCTGAAACTAAATTTAAATCAACTTTTTAGCAGTAACACACTCACATTTTTCATAAAACAAACACATTTTTTTCAGGAATCTACTCTCTGAAACCTAAAACTAATTCTAAAAAAACATCTTTCTAGGCATCCACTGTCCCTAATCGTGCAAGAAAATTTCAATTGACTTATTGAAATATTGCAATCACCCTTATTCAAAAACGAAATTTAAATCAACTTTTTAGCAGTAACACCCTCACATTTTTCATAAAACAAACACATTTTTTTCAGGAATCTACTCTCTGAAACCTAAAACTAATTAAAAAAAACATCTTTCTAGGCATCCACTCTCCCTAATCTTCCAAGAAAATTTCAATTAACTTATTGAAATATTGCAATCACCCTTATCCAAAAACGATATTTAAATCAACTTTTTTGCAGTAACACACTCACATTTTTCATAAAACAAACACATTTTTTTCAGGATTTTACTCTCTGAAACCTAAAACTAATTTAAAAAAAAATCTTTCTAGGCATCCATTGTCCCCAATCTTGCAAGAAAATTTCAATTGACTTGTTGAAATGATGCATTCACACCTATCCTGAAACTAAATTTAAATCAACTTTTTTGCAGTAACACACTCACATTTTTCATGAAACAAATATTTTTTTTTTCAGGAATCCACTCTCTGGAACCTATAACGAATTTGTAAAAAACATCTTTCTAGGCATCCACTCTCCCTAATCTTGCAAGAAAATTTCAATTAACTTGTTGAAATATTGCAATCACCCTTATCCAAAAACGATATTTAAATCAACTTTTTAGCAGTAACACACTCACATTTTTCATAAAACAAACACATTTTTTTCAGGAATCTACACTCTGGAATCTAAAACTAATTTTAAAAAAACATCTTTCTAGGCATCCACTGTCCCTAATCGTGCAAGAAAATTTCAATTGACTTGTTGAAATATTGCAATCACCCTTATTCAAAAACGTAATTTAAATCTACTTTTTAGCAGTAACACCCTCACATTTTTCATAAAACAAACACATTTTTTTCAGGAATCTACTCTCTGAAACCTAAAACGAATTAAAAAAAACATCTTTCTAGGCATCCACTCTCCCTCATCTTCCAAGAAAATTTCAATTAACTTATTGAAATATTGCAATCACCCTTATCCAAAAACGCTATTTAAATCAACTTTTTAGCAGTAACACACTCACATTTTTCCTAAAACAAACAAATTTTTTTCAGGAATCTACTCTCTGGAACCTAAAACTAATTTAAAAAAAAGATCTTTCTAGGCATCCACTGTCCCTAATCGTGCAAGAAAATTTCAATTGACTTGTTGAAATATTGCAATCACCCTTATTCAAAAACGAAATTTAAATCAACTTTTTAGCAGTAACACCCTCACATTTTTCATAAAACAAACACATTTTTTTCAGGAATCTACTCTCTGAAACCTAATACTAATTTAAAAAAGAAATCTTTCTATGCATCCACTGTCCCTAATCGTGCAAGAAAATTTCAATTGACTTGTTGAAATATTGCAATCACCCTTATCCAAAAATGAAATTTAAATCAACTTTTTAGCAGTAACACACTCACATTTTTCATAAAACAAACACATTTTTTTCAGGAATCTACTCTCTGGAACCTAAAACTAATTTTAAAAAAACATCTTTCTAGGCATCCACTGTCCCTAATCGTGCAAGAAAATTTCAATTGACTTGTTGAAATATTGCAATCACCCTTATTCAAAAACAAAATTTAAATCAACTTTTTAGCAGTAACACCCTCACATTTTTCATAAAACAAACACATTTTTTTCAGGAATCTACTCTCTGGAACCTAAAACTAATTTTAAAAAAAACATCTTTCTAGGCATCCACTGTCCCTAATCGTGCAAGAAAATTTCAATTGACTTGTTGAAATATTGCAATCACCCTTATCCAAAAACGAAATTTAAATCAACTTTTTAGCAGTAACACACTCACATTTTTCATAAAACAAACACATTTTTTTCAGGAATCTACTCTCTGAAACCTAAAACTAATTTTAAAAAAACATCTTTCTAGACATCCACTGTCCCTAATCGTGCAAGAAAATTTCAATTGACTTATTGAAATATTGCAATCACCCTTATTCAAAAACGAAATTTAAATCAACTTTTTAGCAGTAACACCCTCACATTTTTCATAAAACAAACACATTTTTTTCAGGAATCTACTCTCTGAAACCTAAAACTAATTAAAAAAAACATCTTTCTAGGCATCCACTCCCCCTAATCTTCCAAGAAAATTTCAATTAACTTATTGAAATATTGCAATCACCCTTATCCAAAAACGATATTTAAATCAACTTTTTTGCAGTAACACACTCACATTTTTCATAAAACAAACACATTTTTTTCAGGAATCTACTCTCTGAAACCTAAAACTAATTTAAAAAAAACATCTTTCTAGGCATCCATTGTCCCCAATCTTGCAAGAAAATTTCAATTGACTTGTTGAAATGATGCATTCACACCTATCCTGAAACTAAATTTAAATCAACTTTTTTGCAGTAACACACTCACATTTTTCATGAAACAAATAATTTTTTTTTCAGGAATCCACTCTCTGGAACCTATAACGAATTTGTAAAAAACATCTTTCTAGGCATCCACTCCCCCTGATCTTGCAAGAAAATTTCAATTAACTTGTTGAAATATTGCAATCACCCTTATCCAAAAACGAAATTTAAATCAACTTTTTAGCAGTAACACACTCACATTTTTCATAAAACAAACACATTTTTTTCAGGAATCTACTCTCTGGAACCTAAAACTAATTTTAAAAAAACATCTTTCTAGGCATCCACTGTCCCTAATCGTGCAAGAAAATTTCAATTGACTTGTTGAAATATTCCAATCACCCTTATCCAAAAACGAAATTTAAATCAACTTTTTAGCAGTAACACACTTACATTTTTCATAAAACAAACACATTTTTTTCAGGAATCTACTCTCTGAAACCTAAAACTAATTTTAAAAAAATATCTTTCTAGGCATCCACTGTCCCTAATCGTGCAAGAAAATTTCAATTGACTTGTTGAAATATTGCAATCACCCTTATTCAAAAACGTAATTTAAATCTACTTTTTAGCAGTAACACCCTCACATTTTTCATAAAACAAACACATTTTTTTCAGGAATCTACTCTCTGAAACCTAAAACGAATTAAAAAAAACATCTTTCTAGGCATCCACTCTCCCTAATCTTCCAAGAAAATTTCAATTAACTTATTGAAATATTGCAATCACCCTTATCCAAAAACGATATTTAAATCAACTTTTTAGCAGTAACACACTCACATTTTTCATAAAACAAACAAATTTTTTTCAGGAATCTACTCTCTGGGACCTAAAACTAATTTTAAAAAAACATCTTTCTAGGCATCCACTGTCCCTAATCGTGCAAGAAAATTTCAATTGACTTGTTGAAATATTGCAATCACCCTTATTCAAAAACGAAATTTAAATCAACTTTTTAGCAGTAACACCCTCACATTTTTCATAAAACAAACACATTTTTTTCAGGAATCTACTCTCTGAAACCTAATACTAATTTAAAAAAGAAATCTTTCTATGCATCCACTGTCCCTAATCGTGCAAGAAAATTTCAATTGACTTGTTGAAGTATTGCAATCACCCTTATCCAAAAACGAAATTTAAATCAACTTTTTAGCAGTAACACACTCACATTTTTCATAAAACAAACACATTTTTTTCAGGAATCTACTCTCTGGAACCTAAAACTAATTTAAAAAAAAAATCTTTCTAGGCATCCACTGTCCCTAATCGTGCAAGAAAATTTCAATTGACTTGTTGAAGTATTGCAATCACCCTTATCCAAAAACGAAATTTAAATCAACTTTTTAGCAGTAACACACTCACATTTTTCATAAAACAAACACATTTTTTCAGGAATCTACTCTCTGAAACCTAAAACTAATTTTAAAAAAATATCTTTCTAGGCATCCACTGTCCCTAATCGTGCAAGAAAATTTCAATTGACTTGTTAAAATATTGCAATCACCCTTATTCAAAAACGAAATTTAAATCAACTTTTTAGCAGTAACACCCTCACATTTTTCATAAAACAAACAATTTTTTTTCAGGAATCTACTCTCTGAAACCTAAAACTAATTAAAAAAAACATCTTTCTAGGCATCCACTCTCCCTAATCTTCCAAGAAAATTTCAATTGACTTGTTGAAATATTGCAATCACCCTTATCCAAAAACGAAATTTAAATCAACTTTTTAGCAGTAACACACTCACATTTTTCATAAAACAAACACATTTTTTTCAGGAATCTACTCTCTGAAACCTAAAACTAATTTTAAAAAAACATCTTTCTAGGCATCCACTGTCCCTAATCGTGCAAGAAAATTTCAATTGACTTATTGAAATATTGCAATCACCCTTATTCAAAAACGAAATTTAAATCAACTTTTTAGCAGTAACACCCTCACATTTTTCATAAAACAAACAATTTTTTTTCAGGAATCTACTCTCTGAAACCTAAAACTAATTAAAAAAAACATCTTTCTAGGCATCCACTCTCCCTAATCTTCCAAGAAAATTTCAATTGACTTGTTGAAATATTGCAATCACCCTTATCCAAAAACGAAATTTAAATCAACTTTTTAGCAGTAACACCCTCACATTTTTCATAAAACAAACACATTTTTTTCAGGAATCTACTCTCTGAAACCTAATACTAATTTAAAAAAGAAATCTTTCTATGCATCCACTGTCCCTAATCGTGCAAGAAAATTTCAATTGACTTGTTGAAGTATTGCAATCACCCTTATCCAAAAACGAAATTTAAATCAACTTTTTAGCAGTAACACACTCACATTTTTCATAAAAAAAACACATTTTTTTCAGGAATCTACTCTCTGGAACCTAAAACTAATTTTAAAAAAAAATCTTTCTAGGCATCCACTGTCCCTAATCGTGCAAGAAAATTTCAATTGACTTGTTGAAGTATTGCAATCACCCTTATCCAAAAACGAAATTTAAATCAACTTTTTAGCAGTAAGACACTCACATTTTTCATAAAACAAACACATTTTTTTCAGGAATCTACTCTCTGAAACCTAAAACTAATTTTAAAAAAATATCTTTCTAGGCATCCACTGTCCCTAATCGTGCAAGAAAATTTCAATTGACTTGTTAAAATATTGCAATCACCCTTATTCAAAAACGAAATTTAAATCAACTTTTTAGCAGTAACACCCTCACATTTTTCATAAAACAAACACATTTTTTTCAGGAATCTACTCTCTGAAACCTAAAACTAATTAAAAAAAACATCTTTCTAGGCATCCACTCTCCCTAATCTTCCAAGAAAATGTCAATTAACTTATTGAAATATTGCAATCACCCTTATCCAAAAACAATATTTAAAACAACTTTTTAGCAGTAACACACTCACATTTTTCATAAAACAAACACATTTTTTTCAGGAATCTACTCTCTGGAACCTAAAACTAATTTTAAAAAAAATCTTTCTAGGCATCCACTGTCCCTAATCGTGCAAGAAAATTTCAATTGACTTGTTGAAATATTGCAATCACCCTTATACAAAAACGAAATTTAAATCAACTTTTTAGCAGTAACACACTCACATTTTTCATAAAACAAACACATTTTTTTCAGGAATCTACTCTCTGAAACCTAAAACTAATTTTAAAAAAATATCTTTCTAGGCATCCACTGTCCCTAATCGTGCAAGAAAATTTCAATTGACTTGTTGAAATATTGCAATCACCCTTATTCAAAAACGAAATTTAAATCAACGTTTTAGCAGTAACACCCTCACATTTTTCATAAAACAAACACATTTATTTCAGGAATCTACTCTCTGAAACCTAAAACTAATTAAAAAAAACATCTTTCTAGGCATCCACTCTCCCTAATCTTCCAAAAAAATTTCAATTAACTTATTGAAATATTGCAATCACCCTTATCCAAAAACGATATTTAAATCAACTTTTTAGCAGTAACACACTCACATTTTTCATAAAACAAACACATTTTTTTCAGGAATCTACTCTCTGGAACCTAAAACTAATTTTAAAAAAACATCTTTCTAGGCATCCACTGTCCCTAATTGTGCAAGAAAATTTCAATTGACTTGTTGAAATATTGCAATCACCCTTATCCAAAAATGAAATTTAAATCAACTTTTTAGCAGTAACACACTCACATTTTTCATAAAACAAACACATTTTTTTCAGGAATCTACTCTCTGGAACCTAAAACTAATTTTAAAAAAACATCTTTCTAGGCATCCACTGTCCCTAATCGTGCAAGAAAATTTCAATTGACTTGTTGAAGTATTGCAATCACCCTTATCCAAAAACGAAATTTAAATCAACTTTTTAGCAGTAACACACTCACATTTTTCATAAAACAAACACATTTTTTTCAGGAATCTACTCTCTGGAACCTAAAACTAATTATAAAAAAACATCTTTCTAGGCATCCACTGTCCCTAATCGTGCAAGAAAATTTATATTGACTTGTTGAAATATTGCAATCACCCTTATCCAAAAATGAAATTTAAATCAACTTTTTAGCAGTAACACACTCACATTTTTCATAAAACAAACACATTTTTTTCAGGAATCTACTCTCTGAAACCTAAAACTAATTCTAAAAAAACATCTTTCTAGGCATCCACTGTCCCTAATCGTGCAAGAAAATTTCAATTGACTTATTGAAATATTGCAATCACCCTTATTCAAAAACGAAATTTAAATCAACTTTTTAGCAGTAACACCCTCACATTTTTCATAAAACAAACACATTTTTTTCAGGAATCTACTCTCTGAAACCTAAAACTAATTAAAAAAAACATCTTTCTAGGCATCCACTCTCCCTAATCTTCCAAGAAAATTTCAATTAACTTATTGAAATATTGCAATCACCCTTATCCAAAAACGATATTTAAATCAACTTTTTTGCAGTAACACACTCACATTTTTCATAAAACAAACACATTTTTTTCAGGATTTTACTCTCTGAAACCTAAAACTAATTTAAAAAAAAATCTTTCTAGGCATCCATTGTCCCCAATCTTGCAAGAAAATTTCAATTGACTTGTTGAAATGATGCATTCACACCTATCCTGAAACTAAATTTAAATCAACTTTTTTGCAGTAACACACTCACATTTTTCATGAAACAAATATTTTTTTTTTCAGGAATCCACTCTCTGGAACCTATAACGAATTTGTAAAAAACATCTTTCTAGGCATCCACTCTCCCTAATCTTGCAAGAAAATTTCAATTAACTTGTTGAAATATTGCAATCACCCTTATCCAAAAACGATATTTAAATCAACTTTTTAGCAGTAACACACTCACATTTTTCATAAAACAAACACATTTTTTTCAGGAATCTACACTCTGGAATCTAAAACTAATTTTAAAAAAACATCTTTCTAGGCATCCACTGTCCCTAATCGTGCAAGAAAATTTCAATTGACTTGTTGAAATATTGCAATCACCCTTATTCAAAAACGTAATTTAAATCTACTTTTTAGCAGTAACACCCTCACATTTTTCATAAAACAAACACATTTTTTTCAGGAATCTACTCTCTGAAACCTAAAACGAATTAAAAAAAACATCTTTCTAGGCATCCACTCTCCCTCATCTTCCAAGAAAATTTCAATTAACTTATTGAAATATTGCAATCACCCTTATCCAAAAACGCTATTTAAATCAACTTTTTAGCAGTAACACACTCACATTTTTCCTAAAACAAACAAATTTTTTTCAGGAATCTACTCTCTGGAACCTAAAACTAATTTAAAAAAAAGATCTTTCTAGGCATCCACTGTCCCTAATCGTGCAAGAAAATTTCAATTGACTTGTTGAAATATTGCAATCACCCTTATTCAAAAACGAAATTTAAATCAACTTTTTAGCAGTAACACCCTCACATTTTTCATAAAACAAACACATTTTTTTCAGGAATCTACTCTCTGAAACCTAATACTAATTTAAAAAAGAAATCTTTCTATGCATCCACTGTCCCTAATCGTGCAAGAAAATTTCAATTGACTTGTTGAAATATTGCAATCACCCTTATCCAAAAATGAAATTTAAATCAACTTTTTAGCAGTAACACACTCACATTTTTCATAAAACAAACACATTTTTTTCAGGAATCTACTCTCTGGAACCTAAAACTAATTTTAAAAAAACATCTTTCTAGGCATCCACTGTCCCTAATCGTGCAAGAAAATTTCAATTGACTTGTTGAAATATTGCAATCACCCTTATTCAAAAACAAAATTTAAATCAACTTTTTAGCAGTAACACCCTCACATTTTTCATAAAACAAACACATTTTTTTCAGGAATCTACTCTCTGGAACCTAAAACTAATTTTAAAAAAAACATCTTTCTAGGCATCCACTGTCCCTAATCGTGCAAGAAAATTTCAATTGACTTGTTGAAATATTGCAATCACCCTTATCCAAAAACGAAATTTAAATCAACTTTTTAGCAGTAACACACTCACATTTTTCATAAAACAAACACATTTTTTTCAGGAATCTACTCTCTGAAACCTAAAACTAATTTTAAAAAAACATCTTTCTAGACATCCACTGTCCCTAATCGTGCAAGAAAATTTCAATTGACTTATTGAAATATTGCAATCACCCTTATTCAAAAACGAAATTTAAATCAACTTTTTAGCAGTAACACCCTCACATTTTTCATAAAACAAACACATTTTTTTCAGGAATCTACTCTCTGAAACCTAAAACTAATTAAAAAAAACATCTTTCTAGGCATCCACTCCCCCTAATCTTCCAAGAAAATTTCAATTAACTTATTGAAATATTGCAATCACCCTTATCCAAAAACGATATTTAAATCAACTTTTTTGCAGTAACACACTCACATTTTTCATAAAACAAACACATTTTTTTCAGGAATCTACTCTCTGAAACCTAAAACTAATTTAAAAAAAACATCTTTCTAGGCATCCATTGTCCCCAATCTTGCAAGAAAATTTCAATTGACTTGTTGAAATGATGCATTCACACCTATCCTGAAACTAAATTTAAATCAACTTTTTAGCAGTAACACACTCACATTTTTCATAAAACAAACACATTTTTTTCAGGAATCTACTCTCTGAAACCTAAAACTAATTCTAAAAAAACATCTTTCTAGGCATCCACTGTCCCTAATCGTGCAAGAAAATTTCAATTGACTTATTGAAATATTGCAATCACCCTTATTCAAAAACGAAATTTAAATCAACTTTTTAGCAGTAACACCCTCACATTTTTCATAAAACAAACACATTTTTTTCAGGAATCTACTCTCTGAAACCTAAAACTAATTAAAAAAAACATCTTTCTAGGCATCCACTCTCCCTAATCTTCCAAGAAAATTTCAATTAACTTATTGAAATATTGCAATCACCCTTATCCAAAAACGATATTTAAATCAACTTTTTTGCAGTAACACACTCACATTTTTCATAAAACAAACACATTTTTTTCAGGATTTTACTCTCTGAAACCTAAAACTAATTTAAAAAAAAATCTTTCTAGGCATCCATTGTCCCCAATCTTGCAAGAAAATTTCAATTGACTTGTTGAAATGATGCATTCACACCTATCCTGAAACTAAATTTAAATCAACTTTTTTGCAGTAACACACTCACATTTTTCATGAAACAAATATTTTTTTTTTCAGGAATCCACTCTCTGGAACCTATAACGAATTTGTAAAAAACATCTTTCTAGGCATCCACTCTCCCTAATCTTGCAAGAAAATTTCAATTAACTTGTTGAAATATTGCAATCACCCTTATCCAAAAACGATATTTAAATCAACTTTTTAGCAGTAACACACTCACATTTTTCATAAAACAAACACATTTTTTTCAGGAATCTACACTCTGGAATCTAAAACTAATTTTAAAAAAACATCTTTCTAGGCATCCACTGTCCCTAATCGTGCAAGAAAATTTCAATTGACTTGTTGAAATATTGCAATCACCCTTATTCAAAAACGTAATTTAAATCTACTTTTTAGCAGTAACACCCTCACATTTTTCATAAAACAAACACATTTTTTTCAGGAATCTACTCTCTGAAACCTAAAACGAATTAAAAAAAACATCTTTCTAGGCATCCACTCTCCCTCATCTTCCAAGAAAATTTCAATTAACTTATTGAAATATTGCAATCACCCTTATCCAAAAACGCTATTTAAATCAACTTTTTAGCAGTAACACACTCACATTTTTCCTAAAACAAACAAATTTTTTTCAGGAATCTACTCTCTGGAACCTAAAACTAATTTAAAAAAAAGATCTTTCTAGGCATCCACTGTCCCTAATCGTGCAAGAAAATTTCAATTGACTTGTTGAAATATTGCAATCACCCTTATTCAAAAACGAAATTTAAATCAACTTTTTAGCAGTAACACCCTCACATTTTTCATAAAACAAACACATTTTTTTCAGGAATCTACTCTCTGAAACCTAATACTAATTTAAAAAAGAAATCTTTCTATGCATCCACTGTCCCTAATCGTGCAAGAAAATTTCAATTGACTTGTTGAAATATTGCAATCACCCTTATCCAAAAATGAAATTTAAATCAACTTTTTAGCAGTAACACACTCACATTTTTCATAAAACAAACACATTTTTTTCAGGAATCTACTCTCTGGAACCTAAAACTAATTTTAAAAAAACATCTTTCTAGGCATCCACTGTCCCTAATCGTGCAAGAAAATTTCAATTGACTTGTTGAAATATTGCAATCACCCTTATTCAAAAACAAAATTTAAATCAACTTTTTAGCAGTAACACCCTCACATTTTTCATAAAACAAACACATTTTTTTCAGGAATCTACTCTCTGGAACCTAAAACTAATTTTAAAAAAAACATCTTTCTAGGCATCCACTGTCCCTAATCGTGCAAGAAAATTTCAATTGACTTGTTGAAATATTGCAATCACCCTTATCCAAAAACGAAATTTAAATCAACTTTTTAGCAGTAACACACTCACATTTTTCATAAAACAAACACATTTTTTTCAGGAATCTACTCTCTGAAACCTAAAACTAATTTTAAAAAAACATCTTTCTAGACATCCACTGTCCCTAATCGTGCAAGAAAATTTCAATTGACTTATTGAAATATTGCAATCACCCTTATTCAAAAACGAAATTTAAATCAACTTTTTAGCAGTAACACCCTCACATTTTTCATAAAACAAACACATTTTTTTCAGGAATCTACTCTCTGAAACCTAAAACTAATTAAAAAAAACATCTTTCTAGGCATCCACTCCCCCTAATCTTCCAAGAAAATTTCAATTAACTTATTGAAATATTGCAATCACCCTTATCCAAAAACGATATTTAAATCAACTTTTTTGCAGTAACACACTCACATTTTTCATAAAACAAACACATTTTTTTCAGGAATCTACTCTCTGAAACCTAAAACTAATTTAAAAAAAACATCTTTCTAGGCATCCATTGTCCCCAATCTTGCAAGAAAATTTCAATTGACTTGTTGAAATGATGCATTCACACCTATCCTGAAACTAAATTTAAATCAACTTTTTTGCAGTAACACACTCACATTTTTCATGAAACAAATAATTTTTTTTTCAGGAATCCACTCTCTGGAACCTATAACGAATTTGTAAAAAACATCTTTCTAGGCATCCACTCCCCCTGATCTTGCAAGAAAATTTCAATTAACTTGTTGAAATATTGCAATCACCCTTATCCAAAAACGAAATTTAAATCAACTTTTTAGCAGTAACACACTCACATTTTTCATAAAACAAACACATTTTTTTCAGGAATCTACTCTCTGGAACCTAAAACTAATTTTAAAAAAACATCTTTCTAGGCATCCACTGTCCCTAATCGTGCAAGAAAATTTCAATTGACTTGTTGAAATATTCCAATCACCCTTATCCAAAAACGAAATTTAAATCAACTTTTTAGCAGTAACACACTTACATTTTTCATAAAACAAACACATTTTTTTCAGGAATCTACTCTCTGAAACCTAAAACTAATTTTAAAAAAATATCTTTCTAGGCATCCACTGTCCCTAATCGTGCAAGAAAATTTCAATTGACTTGTTGAAATATTGCAATCACCCTTATTCAAAAACGTAATTTAAATCTACTTTTTAGCAGTAACACCCTCACATTTTTCATAAAACAAACACATTTTTTTCAGGAATCTACTCTCTGAAACCTAAAACGAATTAAAAAAAACATCTTTCTAGGCATCCACTCTCCCTAATCTTCCAAGAAAATTTCAATTAACTTATTGAAATATTGCAATCACCCTTATCCAAAAACGATATTTAAATCAACTTTTTAGCAGTAACACACTCACATTTTTCATAAAACAAACAAATTTTTTTCAGGAATCTACTCTCTGGGACCTAAAACTAATTTTAAAAAAACATCTTTCTAGGCATCCACTGTCCCTAATCGTGCAAGAAAATTTCAATTGACTTGTTGAAATATTGCAATCACCCTTATTCAAAAACGAAATTTAAATCAACTTTTTAGCAGTAACACCCTCACATTTTTCATAAAACAAACACATTTTTTTCAGGAATCTACTCTCTGAAACCTAATACTAATTTAAAAAAGAAATCTTTCTATGCATCCACTGTCCCTAATCGTGCAAGAAAATTTCAATTGACTTGTTGAAGTATTGCAATCACCCTTATCCAAAAACGAAATTTAAATCAACTTTTTAGCAGTAACACACTCACATTTTTCATAAAACAAACACATTTTTTTCAGGAATCTACTCTCTGGAACCTAAAACTAATTTAAAAAAAAAATCTTTCTAGGCATCCACTGTCCCTAATCGTGCAAGAAAATTTCAATTGACTTGTTGAAGTATTGCAATCACCCTTATCCAAAAACGAAATTTAAATCAACTTTTTAGCAGTAACACACTCACATTTTTCATAAAACAAACACATTTTTTCAGGAATCTACTCTCTGAAACCTAAAACTAATTTTAAAAAAATATCTTTCTAGGCATCCACTGTCCCTAATCGTGCAAGAAAATTTCAATTGACTTGTTAAAATATTGCAATCACCCTTATTCAAAAACGAAATTTAAATCAACTTTTTAGCAGTAACACCCTCACATTTTTCATAAAACAAACAATTTTTTTTCAGGAATCTACTCTCTGAAACCTAAAACTAATTAAAAAAAACATCTTTCTAGGCATCCACTCTCCCTAATCTTCCAAGAAAATTTCAATTGACTTGTTGAAATATTGCAATCACCCTTATCCAAAAACGAAATTTAAATCAACTTTTTAGCAGTAACACACTCACATTTTTCATAAAACAAACACATTTTTTTCAGGAATCTACTCTCTGAAACCTAAAACTAATTTTAAAAAAACATCTTTCTAGGCATCCACTGTCCCTAATCGTGCAAGAAAATTTCAATTGACTTATTGAAATATTGCAATCACCCTTATTCAAAAACGAAATTTAAATCAACTTTTTAGCAGTAACACCCTCACATTTTTCATAAAACAAACACATTTTTTTCAGGAATCTACTCTCTGAAACCTAAAACTAATTAAAAAAAACATCTTTCTAGGCATCCACTCCCCCTAATCTTCCAAGAAAATTTCAATTAACTTATTGAAATATTGCAATCACCCTTATCCAAAAACGATATTTAAATCAACTTTTTTGCAGTAACACACTCACATTTTTCATAAAACAAACACATTTTTTTCAGGAATCTACTCTCTGAAACCTAAAACTAATTTAAAAAAAACATCTTTCTAGGCATCCATTGTCCCCAATCTTGCAAGAAAATTTCAATTGACTTGTTGAAATGATGCATTCACACCTATCCTGAAACTAAATTTAAATCAACTTTTTTGCAGTAACACACTCACATTTTTCATGAAACAAATAATTTTTTTTCAGGAATCCACTCTCTGGAACCTATAACGAATTTGTAAAAAACATCTTTCTAGGCATCCACTCCCCCTGATCTTGCAAGAAAATTTCAATTAACTTGTTGAAATATTGCAATCACCCTTATCCAAAAACGAAATTTAAATCAACTTTTTAGCAGTAACACACTCACATTTTTCATAAAACAAACACATTTTTTTCAGGAATCTACTCTCTGGAACCTAAAACTAATTTTAAAAAAACATCTTTCTAGGCATCCACTGTCCCTAATCGTGCAAGAAAATTTCAATTGACTTGTTGAAATATTCCAATCACCCTTATCCAAAAACGAAATTTAAATCAACTTTTTAGCAGTAACACACTCACATTTTTCATAAAACAAACACATTTTTTTCAGGAATCTACTCTCTGAAACCTAAAACTAATTTAAAAAAAATATCTTTCTAGGCATCCACTGTCCCTAATCGTGCAAGAAAATTTCAATTGACTTGTTGAAGTATTGCAATCACCCTTATCCAAAAACGAAATTTAAATCAACTTTTTAGCAGTAACACACTCACATTTTTCATAAAACAAACACATTTTTTTCAGGAATCTACTCTCTGGAACCTAAAACTAATTTAAAAAAAAAATCTTTCTAGGCATCCACTGTCCCTAATCGTGCAAGAAAATTTCAATTGACTTGTTGAAGTATTGCAATCACCCTTATCCAAAAACGAAATTTAAATCAACTTTTTAGCAGTAACACACTCACATTTTTCATAAAACAAACACATTTTTTCAGGAATCTACTCTCTGAAACCTAAAACTAATTTTAAAAAAATATCTTTCTAGGCATCCACTGTCCCTAATCGTGCAAGAAAATTTCAATTGACTTGTTAAAATATTGCAATCACCCTTATTCAAAAACGAAATTTAAATCAACTTTTTAGCAGTAACACCCTCATATTTTTCATAAAACAAACAATTTTTTTTCAGGAATCTACTCTCTGAAACCTAAAACTAATTAAAAAAAACATCTTTCTAGGCATCCACTCTCCCTAATCTTCCAAGAAAATTTCAATTGACTTGTTGAAATATTGCAATCACCCTTATCCAAAAACGAAATTTAAATCAACTTTTTAGCAGTAACACACTCACATTTTTCATAAAACAAACACATTTTTTTCAGGAATCTACTCTCTGAAACCTAAAACGAATTAAAAAAAACATCTTTCTAGGCATCCACTCTCCCTCATCTTCCAAGAAAATTTCAATTAACTTATTGAAATATTGCAATCACCCTTATCCAAAAACGCTATTTAAATCAACTTTTTAGCAGTAACACACTCACATTTTTCCTAAAACAAACAAATTTTTTTCAGGAATCTACTCTCTGGAACCTAAAACTAATTTAAAAAAAAGATCTTTCTAGGCATCCACTGTCCCTAATCGTGCAAGAAAATTTCAATTGACTTGTTGAAATATTGCAATCACCCTTATTCAAAAACGAAATTTAAATCAACTTTTTAGCAGTAACACCCTCACATTTTTCATAAAACAAACACATTTTTTTCAGGAATCTACTCTCTGAAACCTAATACTAATTTAAAAAAGAAATCTTTCTATGCATCCACTGTCCCTAATCGTGCAAGAAAATTTCAATTGACTTGTTGAAATATTGCAATCACCCTTATCCAAAAATGAAATTTAAATCAACTTTTTAGCAGTAACACACTCACATTTTTCATAAAACAAACACATTTTTTTCAGGAATCTACTCTCTGGAACCTAAAACTAATTTTAAAAAAACATCTTTCTAGGCATCCACTGTCCCTAATCGTGCAAGAAAATTTCAATTGACTTGTTGAAATATTGCAATCACCCTTATTCAAAAACAAAATTTAAATCAACTTTTTAGCAGTAACACCCTCACATTTTTCATAAAACAAACACATTTTTTTCAGGAATCTACTCTCTGGAACCTAAAACTAATTTTAAAAAAAACATCTTTCTAGGCATCCACTGTCCCTAATCGTGCAAGAAAATTTCAATTGACTTGTTGAAATATTGCAATCACCCTTATCCAAAAACGAAATTTAAATCAACTTTTTAGCAGTAACACACTCACATTTTTCATAAAACAAACACATTTTTTTCAGGAATCTACTCTCTGAAACCTAAAACTAATTTTAAAAAAACATCTTTCTAGACATCCACTGTCCCTAATCGTGCAAGAAAATTTCAATTGACTTATTGAAATATTGCAATCACCCTTATTCAAAAACGAAATTTAAATCAACTTTTTAGCAGTAACACCCTCACATTTTTCATAAAACAAACACATTTTTTTCAGGAATCTACTCTCTGAAACCTAAAACTAATTAAAAAAAACATCTTTCTAGGCATCCACTCCCCCTAATCTTCCAAGAAAATTTCAATTAACTTATTGAAATATTGCAATCACCCTTATCCAAAAACGATATTTAAATCAACTTTTTTGCAGTAACACACTCACATTTTTCATAAAACAAACACATTTTTTTCAGGAATCTACTCTCTGAAACCTAAAACTAATTTAAAAAAAACATCTTTCTAGGCATCCATTGTCCCCAATCTTGCAAGAAAATTTCAATTGACTTGTTGAAATGATGCATTCACACCTATCCTGAAACTAAATTTAAATCAACTTTTTTGCAGTAACACACTCACATTTTTCATGAAACAAATAATTTTTTTTTCAGGAATCCACTCTCTGGAACCTATAACGAATTTGTAAAAAACATCTTTCTAGGCATCCACTCCCCCTGATCTTGCAAGAAAATTTCAATTAACTTGTTGAAATATTGCAATCACCCTTATCCAAAAACGAAATTTAAATCAACTTTTTAGCAGTAACACACTCACATTTTTCATAAAACAAACACATTTTTTTCAGGAATCTACTCTCTGGAACCTAAAACTAATTTTAAAAAAACATCTTTCTAGGCATCCACTGTCCCTAATCGTGCAAGAAAATTTCAATTGACTTGTTGAAATATTCCAATCACCCTTATCCAAAAACGAAATTTAAATCAACTTTTTAGCAGTAACACACTTACATTTTTCATAAAACAAACACATTTTTTTCAGGAATCTACTCTCTGAAACCTAAAACTAATTTTAAAAAAATATCTTTCTAGGCATCCACTGTCCCTAATCGTGCAAGAAAATTTCAATTGACTTGTTGAAATATTGCAATCACCCTTATTCAAAAACGTAATTTAAATCTACTTTTTAGCAGTAACACCCTCACATTTTTCATAAAACAAACACATTTTTTTCAGGAATCTACTCTCTGAAACCTAAAACGAATTAAAAAAAACATCTTTCTAGGCATCCACTCTCCCTAATCTTCCAAGAAAATTTCAATTAACTTATTGAAATATTGCAATCACCCTTATCCAAAAACGATATTTAAATCAACTTTTTAGCAGTAACACACTCACATTTTTCATAAAACAAACAAATTTTTTTCAGGAATCTACTCTCTGGGACCTAAAACTAATTTTAAAAAAACATCTTTCTAGGCATCCACTGTCCCTAATCGTGCAAGAAAATTTCAATTGACTTGTTGAAATATTGCAATCACCCTTATTCAAAAACGAAATTTAAATCAACTTTTTAGCAGTAACACCCTCACATTTTTCATAAAACAAACACATTTTTTTCAGGAATCTACTCTCTGAAACCTAATACTAATTTAAAAAAGAAATCTTTCTATGCATCCACTGTCCCTAATCGTGCAAGAAAATTTCAATTGACTTGTTGAAGTATTGCAATCACCCTTATCCAAAAACGAAATTTAAATCAACTTTTTAGCAGTAACACACTCACATTTTTCATAAAACAAACACATTTTTTTCAGGAATCTACTCTCTGGAACCTAAAACTAATTTAAAAAAAAAATCTTTCTAGGCATCCACTGTCCCTAATCGTGCAAGAAAATTTCAATTGACTTGTTGAAGTATTGCAATCACCCTTATCCAAAAACGAAATTTAAATCAACTTTTTAGCAGTAACACACTCACATTTTTCATAAAACAAACACATTTTTTCAGGAATCTACTCTCTGAAACCTAAAACTAATTTTAAAAAAATATCTTTCTAGGCATCCACTGTCCCTAATCGTGCAAGAAAATTTCAATTGACTTGTTAAAATATTGCAATCACCCTTATTCAAAAACGAAATTTAAATCAACTTTTTAGCAGTAACACCCTCACATTTTTCATAAAACAAACAATTTTTTTTCAGGAATCTACTCTCTGAAACCTAAAACTAATTAAAAAAAACATCTTTCTAGGCATCCACTCTCCCTAATCTTCCAAGAAAATTTCAATTGACTTGTTGAAATATTGCAATCACCCTTATCCAAAAACGAAATTTAAATCAACTTTTTAGCAGTAACACACTCACATTTTTCATAAAACAAACACATTTTTTTCAGGAATCTACTCTCTGAAACCTAAAACTAATTTTAAAAAAACATCTTTCTAGGCATCCACTGTCCCTAATCGTGCAAGAAAATTTCAATTGACTTATTGAAATATTGCAATCACCCTTATTCAAAAACGAAATTTAAATCAACTTTTTAGCAGTAACACCCTCACATTTTTCATAAAACAAACAATTTTTTTTCAGGAATCTACTCTCTGAAACCTAAAACTAATTAAAAAAAACATCTTTCTAGGCATCCACTCTCCCTAATCTTCCAAGAAAATTTCAATTGACTTGTTGAAATATTGCAATCACCCTTATCCAAAAACGAAATTTAAATCAACTTTTTAGCAGTAACACCCTCACATTTTTCATAAAACAAACACATTTTTTTCAGGAATCTACTCTCTGAAACCTAATACTAATTTAAAAAAGAAATCTTTCTATGCATCCACTGTCCCTAATCGTGCAAGAAAATTTCAATTGACTTGTTGAAGTATTGCAATCACCCTTATCCAAAAACGAAATTTAAATCAACTTTTTAGCAGTAACACACTCACATTTTTCATAAAAAAAACACATTTTTTTCAGGAATCTACTCTCTGGAACCTAAAACTAATTTTAAAAAAAAATCTTTCTAGGCATCCACTGTCCCTAATCGTGCAAGAAAATTTCAATTGACTTGTTGAAGTATTGCAATCACCCTTATCCAAAAACGAAATTTAAATCAACTTTTTAGCAGTAAGACACTCACATTTTTCATAAAACAAACACATTTTTTTCAGGAATCTACTCTCTGAAACCTAAAACTAATTTTAAAAAAATATCTTTCTAGGCATCCACTGTCCCTAATCGTGCAAGAAAATTTCAATTGACTTGTTAAAATATTGCAATCACCCTTATTCAAAAACGAAATTTAAATCAACTTTTTAGCAGTAACACCCTCACATTTTTCATAAAACAAACACATTTTTTTCAGGAATCTACTCTCTGAAACCTAAAACTAATTAAAAAAAACATCTTTCTAGGCATCCACTCTCCCTAATCTTCCAAGAAAATGTCAATTAACTTATTGAAATATTGCAATCACCCTTATCCAAAAACAATATTTAAAACAACTTTTTAGCAGTAACACACTCACATTTTTCATAAAACAAACACATTTTTTTCAGGAATCTACTCTCTGGAACCTAAAACTAATTTTAAAAAAAATCTTTCTAGGCATCCACTGTCCCTAATCGTGCAAGAAAATTTCAATTGACTTGTTGAAATATTGCAATCACCCTTATACAAAAACGAAATTTAAATCAACTTTTTAGCAGTAACACACTCACATTTTTCATAAAACAAACACATTTTTTTCAGGAATCTACTCTCTGAAACCTAAAACTAATTTTAAAAAAATATCTTTCTAGGCATCCACTGTCCCTAATCGTGCAAGAAAATTTCAATTGACTTGTTGAAATATTGCAATCACCCTTATTCAAAAACGAAATTTAAATCAACGTTTTAGCAGTAACACCCTCACATTTTTCATAAAACAAACACATTTATTTCAGGAATCTACTCTCTGAAACCTAAAACTAATTAAAAAAAACATCTTTCTAGGCATCCACTCTCCCTAATCTTCCAAAAAAATTTCAATTAACTTATTGAAATATTGCAATCACCCTTATCCAAAAACGATATTTAAATCAACTTTTTAGCAGTAACACACTCACATTTTTCATAAAACAAACACATTTTTTTCAGGAATCTACTCTCTGGAACCTAAAACTAATTTTAAAAAAACATCTTTCTAGGCATCCACTGTCCCTAATTGTGCAAGAAAATTTCAATTGACTTGTTGAAATATTGCAATCACCCTTATCCAAAAATGAAATTTAAATCAACTTTTTAGCAGTAACACACTCACATTTTTCATAAAACAAACACATTTTTTTCAGGAATCTACTCTCTGGAACCTAAAACTAATTTTAAAAAAACATCTTTCTAGGCATCCACTGTCCCTAATCGTGCAAGAAAATTTCAATTGACTTGTTGAAGTATTGCAATCACCCTTATCCAAAAACGAAATTTAAATCAACTTTTTAGCAGTAACACACTCACATTTTTCATAAAACAAACACATTTTTTTCAGGAATCTACTCTCTGGAACCTAAAACTAATTATAAAAAAACATCTTTCTAGGCATCCACTGTCCCTAATCGTGCAAGAAAATTTATATTGACTTGTTGAAATATTGCAATCACCCTTATCCAAAAATGAAATTTAAATCAACTTTTTAGCAGTAACACACTCACATTTTTCATAAAACAAACACATTTTTTTCAGGAATCTACTCTCTGAAACCTAAAACTAATTCTAAAAAAACATCTTTCTAGGCATCCACTGTCCCTAATCGTGCAAGAAAATTTCAATTGACTTATTGAAATATTGCAATCACCCTTATTCAAAAACGAAATTTAAATCAACTTTTTAGCAGTAACACCCTCACATTTTTCATAAAACAAACACATTTTTTTCAGGAATCTACTCTCTGAAACCTAAAACTAATTAAAAAAAACATCTTTCTAGGCATCCACTCTCCCTAATCTTCCAAGAAAATTTCAATTAACTTATTGAAATATTGCAATCACCCTTATCCAAAAACGATATTTAAATCAACTTTTTTGCAGTAACACACTCACATTTTTCATAAAACAAACACATTTTTTTCAGGAATCTACTCTCTGGAACCTAAAACTAATTATAAAAAAACATCTTTCTAGGCATCCACTGTCCCTAATCGTGCAAGAAAATTTATATTGACTTGTTGAAATATTGCAATCACCCTTATCCAAAAATGAAATTTAAATCAACTTTTTAGCAGTAACACACTCACATTTTTCATAAAACAAACACATTTTTTTCAGGAATCTACTCTCTGAAACCTAAAACTAATTCTAAAAAAACATCTTTCTAGGCATCCACTGTCCCTAATCGTGCAAGAAAATTTCAATTGACTTATTGAAATATTGCAATCACCCTTATTCAAAAACGAAATTTAAATCAACTTTTTAGCAGTAACACCCTCACATTTTTCATAAAACAAACACATTTTTTTCAGGAATCTACTCTCTGAAACCTAAAACTAATTAAAAAAAAATCTTTCTAGGCATCCATTGTCCCCAATCTTGCAAGAAAATTTCAATTGACTTGTTGAAATGATGCATTCACACCTATCCTGAAACTAAATTTAAATCAACTTTTTTGCAGTAACACACTCACATTTTTCATGAAACAAATATTTTTTTTTTCAGGAATCCACTCTCTGGAACCTATAACGAATTTGTAAAAAACATCTTTCTAGGCATCCACTCTCCCTAATCTTGCAAGAAAATTTCAATTAACTTGTTGAAATATTGCAATCACCCTTATCCAAAAACGATATTTAAATCAACTTTTTAGCAGTAACACACTCACATTTTTCATAAAACAAACACATTTTTTTCAGGAATCTACACTCTGGAATCTAAAACTAATTTTAAAAAAACATCTTTCTAGGCATCCACTGTCCCTAATCGTGCAAGAAAATTTCAATTGACTTGTTGAAATATTGCAATCACCCTTATTCAAAAACGTAATTTAAATCTACTTTTTAGCAGTAACACCCTCACATTTTTCATAAAACAAACACATTTTTTTCAGGAATCTACTCTCTGAAACCTAAAACGAATTAAAAAAAACATCTTTCTAGGCATCCACTCTCCCTCATCTTCCAAGAAAATTTCAATTAACTTATTGAAATATTGCAATCACCCTTATCCAAAAACGCTATTTAAATCAACTTTTTAGCAGTAACACACTCACATTTTTCCTAAAACAAACAAATTTTTTTCAGGAATCTACTCTCTGGAACCTAAAACTAATTTAAAAAAAAGATCTTTCTAGGCATCCACTGTCCCTAATCGTGCAAGAAAATTTCAATTGACTTGTTGAAATATTGCAATCACCCTTATTCAAAAACGAAATTTAAATCAACTTTTTAGCAGTAACACCCTCACATTTTTCATAAAACAAACACATTTTTTTCAGGAATCTACTCTCTGAAACCTAATACTAATTTAAAAAAGAAATCTTTCTATGCATCCACTGTCCCTAATCGTGCAAGAAAATTTCAATTGACTTGTTGAAATATTGCAATCACCCTTATCCAAAAATGAAATTTAAATCAACTTTTTAGCAGTAACACACTCACATTTTTCATAAAACAAACACATTTTTTTCAGGAATCTACTCTCTGGAACCTAAAACTAATTTTAAAAAAACATCTTTCTAGGCATCCACTGTCCCTAATCGTGCAAGAAAATTTCAATTGACTTGTTGAAATATTGCAATCACCCTTATTCAAAAACAAAATTTAAATCAACTTTTTAGCAGTAACACCCTCACATTTTTCATAAAACAAACACATTTTTTTCAGGAATCTACTCTCTGGAACCTAAAACTAATTTTAAAAAAAACATCTTTCTAGGCATCCACTGTCCCTAATCGTGCAAGAAAATTTCAATTGACTTGTTGAAATATTGCAATCACCCTTATCCAAAAACGAAATTTAAATCAACTTTTTAGCAGTAACACACTCACATTTTTCATAAAACAAACACATTTTTTTCAGGAATCTACTCTCTGAAACCTAAAACTAATTTTAAAAAAACATCTTTCTAGACATCCACTGTCCCCAATCTTGCAAGAAAATTTCAATTGACTTGTTGAAATGATGCATTCACACCTATCCTGAAACTAAATTTAAATCAACTTTTTAGCAGTAACACACTCACATTTTTCATAAAACAAACACATTTTTTTCAGGAATCTACTCTCTGAAACCTAAAACTAATTCTAAAAAAACATCTTTCTAGGCATCCACTGTCCCTAATCGTGCAAGAAAATTTCAATTGACTTATTGAAATATTGCAATCACCCTTATTCAAAAACGAAATTTAAATCAACTTTTTAGCAGTAACACCCTCACATTTTTCATAAAACAAACACATTTTTTTCAGGAATCTACTCTCTGAAACCTAAAACTAATTAAAAAAAACATCTTTCTAGGCATCCACTCTCCCTAATCTTCCAAGAAAATTTCAATTAACTTATTGAAATATTGCAATCACCCTTATCCAAAAACGATATTTAAATCAACTTTTTTGCAGTAACACACTCACATTTTTCATAAAACAAACACATTTTTTTCAGGATTTTACTCTCTGAAACCTAAAACTAATTTAAAAAAAAATCTTTCTAGGCATCCATTGTCCCCAATCTTGCAAGAAAATTTCAATTGACTTGTTGAAATGATGCATTCACACCTATCCTGAAACTAAATTTAAATCAACTTTTTTGCAGTAACACACTCACATTTTTCATGAAACAAATATTTTTTTTTTCAGGAATCCACTCTCTGGAACCTATAACGAATTTGTAAAAAACATCTTTCTAGGCATCCACTCTCCCTAATCTTGCAAGAAAATTTCAATTAACTTGTTGAAATATTGCAATCACCCTTATCCAAAAACGATATTTAAATCAACTTTTTAGCAGTAACACACTCACATTTTTCATAAAACAAACACATTTTTTTCAGGAATCTACACTCTGGAATCTAAAACTAATTTTAAAAAAACATCTTTCTAGGCATCCACTGTCCCTAATCGTGCAAGAAAATTTCAATTGACTTGTTGAAATATTGCAATCACTCTTATTCAAAAACGTAATTTAAATCTACTTTTTAGCAGTAACACCCTCACATTTTTCATAAAACAAACACATTTTTTTCAGGAATCTACTCTCTGAAACCTAAAACGAATTAAAAAAAACATCTTTCTAGGCATCCACTCTCCCTCATCTTCCAAGAAAATTTCAATTAACTTATTGAAATATTGCAATCACCCTTATCCAAAAACGCTATTTAAATCAACTTTTTAGCAGTAACACACTCACATTTTTCCTAAAACAAACAAATTTTTTTCAGGAATCTACTCTCTGGAACCTAAAACTAATTTAAAAAAAAGATCTTTCTAGGCATCCACTGTCCCTAATCGTGCAAGAAAATTTCAATTGACTTGTTGAAATATTGCAATCACCCTTATTCAAAAACGAAATTTAAATCAACTTTTTAGCAGTAACACCCTCACATTTTTCATAAAACAAACACATTTTTTTCAGGAATCTACTCTCTGAAACCTAATACTAATTTAAAAAAGAAATCTTTCTATGCATCCACTGTCCCTAATCGTGCAAGAAAATTTCAATTGACTTGTTGAAATATTGCAATCACCCTTATCCAAAAATGAAATTTAAATCAACTTTTTAGCAGTAACACACTCACATTTTTCATAAAACAAACACATTTTTTTCAGGAATCTACTCTCTGGAACCTAAAACTAATTTTAAAAAAACATCTTTCTAGGCATCCACTGTCCCTAATCGTGCAAGAAAATTTCAATTGACTTGTTGAAATATTGCAATCACCCTTATTCAAAAACAAAATTTAAATCAACTTTTTAGCAGTAACACCCTCACATTTTTCATAAAACAAACACATTTTTTTCAGGAATCTACTCTCTGAAACCTAAAACTAATTCTAAAAAAACATCTTTCTAGGCATCCACTCCCCCTAATCTTCCAAGAAACATCTTTCTAGGCATCCATTGTCCCCAATCTTGCAAGAAAATTTCAATTGACTTGTTGAAATGATGCATTCACACCTATCCTGAAACTAAATTTAAATCAACTTTTTAGCAGTAACACACTCACATTTTTCATAAAACAAACACATTTTTTTCAGGAATCTACTCTCTGAAACCTAAAACTAATTCTAAAAAAACATCTTTCTAGGCATCCACTGTCCCTAATCGTGCAAGAAAATTTCAATTGACTTATTGAAATATTGCAATCACCCTTATTCAAAAACGAAATTTAAATCAACTTTTTAGCAGTAACACCCTCACATTTTTCATAAAACAAACACATTTTTTTCAGGAATCTACTCTCTGAAACCTAAAACTAATTAAAAAAAACATCTTTCTAGGCATCCACTCTCCCTAATCTTCCAAGAAAATTTCAATTAACTTATTGAAATATTGCAATCACCCTTATCCAAAAACGATATTTAAATCAACTTTTTTGCAGTAACACACTCACATTATTCATAAAACAAACACATTTTTTTCAGGATTTTACTCTCTGAAACCTAAAACTAATTTAAAAAAAAATCTTTCTAGGCATCCATTGTCCCCAATCTTGCAAGAAAATTTCAATTGACTTGTTGAAATGATGCATTCACACCTATCCTGAAACTAAATTTAAATCAACTTTTTTGCAGTAACACACTCACATTTTTCATGAAACAAATATTTTTTTTTTCAGGAATCCACTCTCTGGAACCTATAACGAATTTGTAAAAAACATCTTTCTAGGCATCCACTCTCCCTAATCTTGCAAGAAAATTTCAATTAACTTGTTGAAATATTGCAATCACCCTTATCCAAAAACGATATTTAAATCAACTTTTTAGCAGTAACACACTCACATTTTTCATAAAACAAACACATTTTTTTCAGGAATCTACACTCTGGAATCTAAAACTAATTTTAAAAAAACATCTTTCTAGGCATCCACTGTCCCTAATCGTGCAAGAAAATTTCAATTGACTTGTTGAAATATTGCAATCACTCTTATTCAAAAACGTAATTTAAATCTACTTTTTAGCAGTAACACCCTCACATTTTTCATAAAACAAACACATTTTTTTCAGGAATCTACTCTCTGAAACCTAAAACGAATTAAAAAAAACATCTTTCTAGGCATCCACTCTCCCTCATCTTCCAAGAAAATTTCAATTAACTTATTGAAATATTGCAATCACCCTTATCCAAAAACGCTATTTAAATCAACTTTTTAGCAGTAACACACTCACATTTTTCCTAAAACAAACAAATTTTTTTCAGGAATCTACTCTCTGGAACCTAAAACTAATTTAAAAAAAAGATCTTTCTAGGCATCCACTGTCCCTAATCGTGCAAGAAAATTTCAATTGACTTGTTGAAATATTGCAATCACCCTTATTCAAAAACGAAATTTAAATCAACTTTTTAGCAGTAACACCCTCACATTTTTCATAAAACAAACACATTTTTTTCAGGAATCTACTCTCTGAAACCTAATACTAATTTAAAAAAGAAATCTTTCTATGCATCCACTGTCCCTAATCGTGCAAGAAAATTTCAATTGACTTGTTGAAATATTGCAATCACCCTTATCCAAAAATGAAATTTAAATCAACTTTTTAGCAGTAACACACTCACATTTTTCATAAAACAAACACATTTTTTTCAGGAATCTACTCTCTGGAACCTAAAACTAATTTAAAAAAAACATCTTTCTAGGCATCCACTGTCCCTAATCGTGCAAGAAAATTTCAATTGACTTGTTGAAATATTGCAATCACCCTTATTCAAAAACAAAATTTAAATCAACTTTTTAGCAGTAACACCCTCACATTTTTCATAAAACAAACACATTTTTTTCAGGAATCTACTCTCTGGAACCTAAAACTAATTTTAAAAAAAACATCTTTCTAGGCATCCACTGTCCCTAATCGTGCAAGAAAATTTCAATTGACTTGTTGAAATATTGCAATCACCCTTATCCAAAAACGAAATTTAAATCAACTTTTTAGCAGTAACACACTCACATTTTTCATAAAACAAACACATTTTTTTCAGGAATCTACTCTCTGAAACCTAAAACTAATTTTAAAAAAACATCTTTCTAGACATCCACTGTCCCTAATCGTGCAAGAAAATTTCAATTGACTTATTGAAATATTGCAATCACCCTTATTCAAAAACGAAATTTAAATCAACTTTTTAGCAGTAACACCCTCACATTTTTCATAAAACAAACACATTTTTTTCAGGAATCTACTCTCTGAAACCTAAAACTAATTAAAAAAAACATCTTTCTAGGCATCCACTCCCCCTAATCTTCCAAGAAAATTTCAATTAACTTATTGAAATATTGCAATCACCCTTATCCAAAAACGATATTTAAATCAACTTTTTTGCAGTAACACACTCACATTTTTCATAAAACAAACACATTTTTTTCAGGAATCTACTCTCTGAAACCTAAAACTAATTTAAAAAAAACATCTTTCTAGGCATCCATTGTCCCCAATCTTGCAAGAAAATTTCAATTGACTTGTTGAAATGATGCATTCACACCTATCCTGAAACTAAATTTAAATCAACTTTTTTGCAGTAACACACTCACATTTTTCATGAAACAAATAATTTTTTTTTCAGGAATCCACTCTCTGGAACCTATAACGAATTTGTAAAAAACATCTTTCTAGGCATCCACTCCCCCTGATCTTGCAAGAAAATTTCAATTAACTTGTTGAAATATTGCAATCACCCTTATCCAAAAACGAAATTTAAATCAACTTTTTAGCAGTAACACACTCACATTTTTCATAAAACAAACACATTTTTTTCAGGAATCTACTCTCTGGAACCTAAAACTAATTTTAAAAAAACATCTTTCTAGGCATCCACTGTCCCTAATCGTGCAAGAAAATTTCAATTGACTTGTTGAAATATTCCAATCACCCTTATCCAAAAACGAAATTTAAATCAACTTTTTAGCAGTAACACACTTACATTTTTCATAAAACAAACACATTTTTTTCAGGAATCTACTCTCTGAAACCTAAAACTAATTTTAAAAAAATATCTTTCTAGGCATCCACTGTCCCTAATCGTGCAAGAAAATTTCAATTGACTTGTTGAAATATTGCAATCACCCTTATTCAAAAACGTAATTTAAATCTACTTTTTAGCAGTAACACCCTCACATTTTTCATAAAACAAACACATTTTTTTCAGGAATCTACTCTCTGAAACCTAAAACGAATTAAAAAAAACATCTTTCTAGGCATCCACTCTCCCTAATCTTCCAAGAAAATTTCAATTAACTTATTGAAATATTGCAATCACCCTTATCCAAAAACGATATTTAAATCAACTTTTTAGCAGTAACACACTCACATTTTTCATAAAACAAACAAATTTTTTTCAGGAATCTACTCTCTGGGACCTAAAACTAATTTTAAAAAAACATCTTTCTAGGCATCCACTGTCCCTAATCGTGCAAGAAAATTTCAATTGACTTGTTGAAATATTGCAATCACCCTTATTCAAAAACGAAATTTAAATCAACTTTTTAGCAGTAACACCCTCACATTTTTCATAAAACAAACACATTTTTTTCAGGAATCTACTCTCTGAAACCTAATACTAATTTAAAAAAGAAATCTTTCTATGCATCCACTGTCCCTAATCGTGCAAGAAAATTTCAATTGACTTGTTGAAGTATTGCAATCACCCTTATCCAAAAACGAAATTTAAATCAACTTTTTAGCAGTAACACACTCACATTTTTCATAAAACAAACACATTTTTTTCAGGAATCTACTCTCTGGAACCTAAAACTAATTTAAAAAAAAAATCTTTCTAGGCATCCACTGTCCCTAATCGTGCAAGAAAATTTCAATTGACTTGTTGAAGTATTGCAATCACCCTTATCCAAAAACGAAATTTAAATCAACTTTTTAGCAGTAACACACTCACATTTTTCATAAAACAAACACATTTTTTCAGGAATCTACTCTCTGAAACCTAAAACTAATTTTAAAAAAATATCTTTCTAGGCATCCACTGTCCCTAATCGTGCAAGAAAATTTCAATTGACTTGTTAAAATATTGCAATCACCCTTATTCAAAAACGAAATTTAAATCAACTTTTTAGCAGTAACACCCTCACATTTTTCATAAAACAAACAATTTTTTTTCAGGAATCTACTCTCTGAAACCTAAAACTAATTAAAAAAAACATCTTTCTAGGCATCCACTCTCCCTAATCTTCCAAGAAAATTTCAATTGACTTGTTGAAATATTGCAATCACCCTTATCCAAAAACGAAATTTAAATCAACTTTTTAGCAGTAACACACTCACATTTTTCATAAAACAAACACATTTTTTTCAGGAATCTACTCTCTGAAACCTAAAACTAATTTTAAAAAAACATCTTTCTAGGCATCCACTGTCCCTAATCGTGCAAGAAAATTTCAATTGACTTATTGAAATATTGCAATCACCCTTATTCAAAAACGAAATTTAAATCAACTTTTTAGCAGTAACACCCTCACATTTTTCATAAAACAAACACATTTTTTTCAGGAATCTACTCTCTGAAACCTAAAACTAATTAAAAAAAACATCTTTCTAGGCATCCACTCCCCCTAATCTTCCAAGAAAATTTCAATTAACTTATTGAAATATTGCAATCACCCTTATCCAAAAACGATATTTAAATCAACTTTTTTGCAGTAACACACTCACATTTTTCATAAAACAAACACATTTTTTTCAGGAATCTACTCTCTGAAACCTAAAACTAATTTAAAAAAAACATCTTTCTAGGCATCCATTGTCCCCAATCTTGCAAGAAAATTTCAATTGACTTGTTGAAATGATGCATTCACACCTATCCTGAAACTAAATTTAAATCAACTTTTTTGCAGTAACACACTCACATTTTTCATGAAACAAATAATTTTTTTTTCAGGAATCCACTCTCTGGAACCTATAACGAATTTGTAAAAAACATCTTTCTAGGCATCCACTCCCCCTGATCTTGCAAGAAAATTTCAATTAACTTGTTGAAATATTGCAATCACCCTTATCCAAAAACGAAATTTAAATCAACTTTTTAGCAGTAACACACTCACATTTTTCATAAAACAAACACATTTTTTTCAGGAATCTACTCTCTGGAACCTAAAACTAATTTTAAAAAAACATCTTTCTAGGCATCCACTGTCCCTAATCGTGCAAGAAAATTTCAATTGACTTGTTGAAATATTCCAATCACCCTTATCCAAAAACGAAATTTAAATCAACTTTTTAGCAGTAACACACTCACATTTTTCATAAAACAAACACATTTTTTTCAGGAATCTACTCTCTGAAACCTAAAACTAATTTAAAAAAAATATCTTTCTAGGCATCCACTGTCCCTAATCGTGCAAGAAAATTTCAATTGACTTGTTGAAGTATTGCAATCACCCTTATCCAAAAACGAAATTTAAATCAACTTTTTAGCAGTAACACACTCACATTTTTCATAAAACAAACACATTTTTTTCAGGAATCTACTCTCTGGAACCTAAAACTAATTTAAAAAAAAAATCTTTCTAGGCATCCACTGTCCCTAATCGTGCAAGAAAATTTCAATTGACTTGTTGAAGTATTGCAATCACCCTTATCCAAAAACGAAATTTAAATCAACTTTTTAGCAGTAACACACTCACATTTTTCATAAAACAAACACATTTTTTCAGGAATCTACTCTCTGAAACCTAAAACTAATTTTAAAAAAATATCTTTCTAGGCATCCACTGTCCCTAATCGTGCAAGAAAATTTCAATTGACTTGTTAAAATATTGCAATCACCCTTATTCAAAAACGAAATTTAAATCAACTTTTTAGCAGTAACACCCTCATATTTTTCATAAAACAAACAATTTTTTTTCAGGAATCTACTCTCTGAAACCTAAAACTAATTAAAAAAAACATCTTTCTAGGCATCCACTCTCCCTAATCTTCCAAGAAAATTTCAATTGACTTGTTGAAATATTGCAATCACCCTTATCCAAAAACGAAATTTAAATCAACTTTTTAGCAGTAACACACTCACATTTTTCATAAAACAAACACATTTTTTTCAGGAATCTACTCTCTGAAACCTAAAACTAATTTTAAAAAAACATCTTTCTAGGCATCCACTGTCCCTAATCGTGCAAGAAAATTTCAATTGACTTATTGAAATATTGCAATCACCCTTATTCAAAAACGAAATTTAAATCAACTTTTTAGCAGTAACACCCTCACATTTTTCATAAAACAAACACATTTTTTTCAGGAATCTACTCTCTGAAACCTAAAACTAATTAAAAAAAACATCTTTCTAGGCATCCACTCCCCCTAATCTTCCAAGAAAATTTCAATTAACTTATTGAAATATTGCAATCACCCTTATCCAAAAACGATATTTAAATCAACTTTTTTGCAGTAACACACTCACATTTTTCATAAAACAAACACATTTTTTTCAGGAATCTACTCTCTGAAACCTAAAACTAATTTAAAAAAAACATCTTTCTAGGCATCCATTGTCCCCAATCTTGCAAGAAAATTTCAATTGACTTGTTGAAATGATGCATTCACACCTATCCTGAAACTAAATTTAAATCAACTTTTTTGCAGTAACACACTCACATTTTTCATGAAACAAATAATTTTTTTTTCAGGAATCCACTCTCTGGAACCTATAACGAATTTGTAAAAAACATCTTTCTAGGCATCCACTCCCCCTGATCTTGCAAGAAAATTTCAATTAACTTGTTGAAATATTGCAATCACCCTTATCCAAAAACGAAATTTAAATCAACTTTTTAGCAGTAACACACTCACATTTTTCATAAAACAAACACATTTTTTTCAGGAATCTACTCTCTGGAACCTAAAACTAATTTTAAAAAAACATCTTTCTAGGCATCCACTGTCCCTAATCGTGCAAGAAAATTTCAATTGACTTGTTGAAATATTCCAATCACCCTTATCCAAAAACGAAATTTAAATCAACTTTTTAGCAGTAACACACTCACATTTTTCATAAAACAAACACATTTTTTTCAGGAATCTACTCTCTGAAACCTAAAACTAATTTAAAAAAAATATCTTTCTAGGCATCCACTGTCCCTAATCGTGCAAGAAAATTTCAATTGACTTGTTGAAATATTGCAATCACCCTTATTCAAAAACGTAATTTAAATCTACTTTTTAGCAGTAACACCCTCACATTTTTCATAAAACAAACACATTTTTTTCAGGAATCTACTCTCTGAAACCTAAAACGAATTAAAAAAAACATCTTTCTAGGCATCCACTCTCCCTAATCTTCCAAGAAAATTTCAATTAACTTATTGAAATATTGCAATCACCCTTATCCAAAAACGATATTTAAATCAACTTTTTAGCAGTAACACACTCACATTTTTCATAAAACAAACACATTTTTTTCAGGAATCTACTCTCTGGGACCTAAAACTAATTTTAAAAAAATATCTTTCTAGGCATCCACTGTCCCTAATCGTGCAAGAAAATTTCAATTGACTTGTTGAAATATTGCAATCACCCTTATTCAAAAACGAAATTTAAATCAACTTTTTAGCAGTAACACCCTCACATTTTTCATAAAACAAACACATTTTTTTCAGGAATCTACTCTCTGAAACCTAATACTAATTTAAAAAAGAAATCTTTCTATGCATCCACTGTCCCTAATCGTGCAAGAAAATTTCAATTGACTTGTTGAAGTATTGCAATCAGCCTTATCCAAAAACGAAATTTAAATCAACTTTTTAGCAGTAACACACTCACATTTTTCATAAAACAAACACATTTTTTTTCAGGAATCTACTCTCTGAAACCTAAAACTAATTAAAAAAAACATCTTTCTAGGCATCCACTCTCCCTAATCTTCCAAGAAAATGTCAATTAACTTATTGAAATATTGCAATCACCCTTATCCAAAAACAATATTTAAAACAACTTTTTAGCAGTAACACACTCACATTTTTCATAAAACAAACACATTTTTTTCAGGAATCTACTCTCTGGAACCTAAAACTAATTTAAAAAAAAATCTTTCTAGGCATCCACTGTCCCTAATCGTGCAAGAAAATTTCAATTGACTTGTTGAAATATTGCAATCACCCTTATACAAAAACGAAATTTAAATCAACTTTTTAGCAGTAACACACTCACATTTTTCATAAAACAAACACATTTTTTTCAGGAATCTACTCTCTGAAACCTAAAACTAATTTTAAAAAAATATCTTTCTAGGCATCCACTGTCCCTAATCGTGCAAGAAAATTTCAATTGACTTGTTGAAATATTGCAATCACCCTTATTCAAAAACGAAATTTAAATCAACTTTTTAGCAGTAACACCCTCACATTTTTCATAAAACAAACACATTTATTTCAGGAATCTACTCTCTGAAACCTAAAACTAATTAAAAAAAACATCTTTCTAGGCATCCACTCTCCCTAATCTTCCAAGAAAATTTCAATTAACTTATTGAAATATTGCAATCACCCTTATCCAAAAACGATATTTAAATCAACTTTTTAGCAGTAACACACTCACATTTTTCATAAAACAAACACATTTTTTTCAGGAATCTACTCTCTGGAACCTAAAACTAATTTTAAAAAAACATCTTTCTAGGCATCCACTGTCCCTAATCGTGCAAGAAAATTTCAATTGACTTGTTGAAATATTGCAATCACCCTTATCCAAAAATGAAATTTAAATCAACTTTTTAGCAGTAACACACTCACATTTTTCATAAAACAAACACATTTTTTTCAGGAATCTACTCTCTGGAACCTAAAACTAATTTAAAAAAAACATCTTTCTAGGCATCCACTGTCCCTAATCGTGCAAGAAAATTTCAATTGACTTGTTGAAGTATTGCAATCACCCTTATCCAAAAACGAAATTTAAATCAACTTTTTAGCAGTAACACACTCACATTTTTCATAAAACAAACACATTTTTTTCAGGAATCTACTCTCTGAAACCTAAAACTAATTTTAAAAAAACATCTTTCTAGGCATCCACTGTCCCTAATCGTGCAAGAAAATTTCAATTGACTTATTGAAATATTGCAATCACCCTTATTCAAAAACGAAATTTAAATCAACTTTTTAGCAGTAACACCCTCACATTTTTCATAAAACAAACACATTTTTTTCAGGAATCTACTCTCTGAAACCTAAAACTAATTAAAAAAAACATCTTTCTAGGCATCCACTCTCCCTAATCTTCCAAGAAAATTTCAATTAACTTATTGAAATATTGCAATCACCCTTATCCAAAAACGATATTTAAATCAACTTTTTTGCAGTAACACACTCACATTTTTCATAAAACAAACACATTTTTTTCAGGATTTTACTCTCTGAAACGTAAAACTAATTTAAAAAAAACATCTTTCTAGGCATCCATTGTCCCCAATCTTGCAAGAAAATTTCAATTGACTTGTTGAAATGATGCATTCACACCTATCCTGAAACTTAATTTAAATCAACTTTTTTGCAGTAACACACTCACATTTTTCATGAAACAAATATTTTTTTTTTTCAGGAATCCACTCTCTGGAACCTATAACGAATTTGTAAAAAACATCTTTCTAGGCATCCACTCTCCCTAATCTTGCAAGAAAATTTCAATTAACTTGTTGAAATATTGCAATCACCCTTATCCAAAAACGATATTTAAATCAACTTTTTAGCAGTAACACCCTCACATTTTTCATAAAACAAACACATTTTTTTCAGGAATCTACTCTCTGGAACCTAAAACTAATTTTAAAAAAACATCTTTCTAGGCATCCACTGTCCCTAATCGTGCAAGAAAATTTCAATTGACTTGTTGAAGTATTGCAATCACCCTTATCCAAAAACGAAATTTAAATCAACTTTTTAGCAGTAACACACTCACATTTTTCATAAAACAAACACATTTTTTTTCAGGAATCTACTCTCTGGAACCTAAAACTAATTTTAAAAAAACATCTTTCTAGGCATCCACTGTCCCTAATCGTGCAAGAAAATTTCAATTGACTTGTTGAAATATTGCAATCACCCTTATCCAAAAACGAAATTTAAATCAACTTTTTAGCAGTAACACACTCACATTTTTCATAAAACAAACACATTTTTTTCAGGAATCTACTCTCTGAAACCTAAAACTAATTTTAAAAAAACATCTTTCTAGGCATCCACTGTCCCTAATCGTGCAAGAAAATTTCAATTGACTTATTGAAATATTGCAATCACCCTTATCCAAAAACGATATTTAAATCAACTTTTTAGCAGTAACACACTCACATTTTTCATAAAACAAACACATTTTTTTCAGGAATCTACTCTCTGAAACCTAAAACTAATTTAAAAAAACCATCTTTCTAGGCATCCATTGTCCCCAATCTTGCAAGAAAATTTCAATTGACTTGTTGAAATGATGCATTCACACCTATCCTGAAACTAAATTTAAATCAACTTTTTTGCAGTAACACACTCACATTTTTCAAGAAACAAATAATTTTTTTTTCAGGAATCCACTCTCTCGAACCTATAACGAATTTGTAAAAAACATCTTTCTAGGCATCCACTCCCCCTGATCTTGCAAGAAAATTTCAATTAACTTGTTGAAATATTGCAATCACCCTTATCCAAAAACGAAATTTAAATAAACTTTTTAGCAGTAACACACTCACATTTTTCATAAAACAAACACATTTTTTTCAGGAATCTACTCTCTGGAACCTAAAACTAATTTTAAAAAAACATCTTTCTAGGCATCCACTGTCCCTAATCGTGCAAGAAAATTTCAATTGACTTGTTGAAATATTCCAATCACCCTTATCCAAAAACGAAATTTAAATCAACTTTTTAGCAGTAACACACTCACATTTTTCATAAAACAAACACATTTTTTTCAGGAATCTACTCTCTGAAACCTAAAACTAATTTTAAAAAACATATCTTTCTAGGCATCCACTGTCCCTAATCGTGCAAGAAAATTTCAATTGACTTGTTGAAATATTGCAATCACCCTTATTCAAAACGTAATTTAAATCTACTTTTTAGCAGTAACACCCTCACATTTTTCATAAAACAAACACATTTTTTTCAGGAATCTACTCTCTGAAACCTAAAACGAATTAAAAAAAACATCTTTCTAGGCATCCACTCTCCCTAATCTTCCAAGAAAATTTCAATTAACTTATTGAAATATTGCAATCACCCTTATCCAAAAACGATATTTAAATCAACTTTTTAGCAGTAACACACTCACATTTTTCATAAAACAAACAAATTTTTTTCAGGAATCTACTCTCTGGAACCTAAAACTAATTTAAAAAAAAAATCTTTCTAGGCATCCACTGTCCCTAATCGTGCAAGAAAATTTCAATTGACTTGTTGAAATATTGCAATCACCCTTATCCAAAAACGAAATTTAAATCAACTTTTTAGCAGTAACACACTCACATTTTTCATAAAACAAACACATTTTTTTCAGGAATCTACTCTCTGAAACCTAAAACTAATTTTAAAAAAACATCTTTCTAGGCATCCATTGTCCCCAATCTTGCAAGAAAATTTCAATTGACTTGTTGAAATGATGCATTCACACCTATCCTGAAACTAAATTTAAATCAACTTTTTTGCAGTAACACACTCACATTTTTCATGAAACAAATAATTTTTTTTTCAGGAATCCACTCTCTGGAACCTATAACGAATTTGTAAAAAACATCTTTCTAGGCATCCACTCTCCCTAATCGTGCAAGAAAATTTCAATTGACTTGTTGAAATATTGCAATCACCCTTATCCAAAAATGAAATTTAAATCAACTTTTTAGCAGTAACACACTCACATTTTTCATAAAACAAACACATTTTTTTCAGGAATCTACTCTCTGGAACCTAAAACTAATTAAAAAAAAACATCTTTCTAGGCATCCACTGTCCCTAATCGTGCAAGAAAATTTCAATTGACTTGTTGAAATATTGCAATCACCCTTATTCAAAAACAAAATTTAAATCAACTTTTTAGCAGTAACACCCTCACATTTTTCATAAAACAAACACATTTTTTTCAGGAATCTACTCTCTGGAACCTAAAACTAATTTTAAAAAAACATCTTTCTAGGCATCCACTGTCCCTAATCGTGCAAGAAAATTTCAATTGACTTGTTGAAGTATTGCAATCACCCTTATCCAAAATCGAAATTTAAATCAACTTTTTAGCAGTAACACACTCACATTTTTCATAAAACAAACACATTTTTTTTCAGGAATCTACTCTCTGGAACCTAAAACTAATTTTAAAAAAACATCTTTCTAGGCATCCACTGTCCCTAATCGTGCAAGAAAATTTCAATTGACTTGTTGAAATATTGCAATCACCCTTATCCAAAAACGAAATTTAAATCAACTTTTTAGCAGTAACACACTCACATTTTTCATAAAACAAACACATTTTTTTCAGGAATCTACTCTCTGAAACCTAAAACTAATTTTAAAAAAACATCTGTCTAGGCATCCACTGTCCCTAATCGTGCAAGAAAATTTCAATTGACTTATTGAAATATTGCAATCACCCTTATTCAAAAACGAAATTTAAATCAACTTTTTAGCAGTAACACCCCCACATTTTTCATAAAACAAACACATTCTTTTCAGGAATCTACTCTCTGAAACCTAAAACTAATTAAAAAAAACATCTTTCTAGGCATCCACTCTCCCTAATCTTCCAAGAAAATTTCAATTAACTTATTGAAATATTGCAATCACCCTTATCCAAAAACGATATTTAAATCAACTTTTTAGCAGTAACACACTCACATTTTTCATAAAACAAACACATTTTTTTCAGGAATCTACTCTCTGGAACCTAAAACTAATTTTAAAAAAACATCTTTCTAGGCATCCACTGTCCCTAATCGTGCAAGAAAATTTCAATTGACTTGTTGAAATATTGCAATCACCCTTATTCAAAAACGAAATTTAAATCAACTTTTTAGCAGTAACACCCTCACATTTTTCATAAAACAAACACATTTTTTTCAGGAATCTACTCTCTGAAACCTAATACTAATTTAAAAAAGAAATCTTTCTATGCATCCACTGTCCCTAATCGTGCAAGAAAATTTCAATTGACTTGTTGAAGTATTGCAATCACCCTTATCCAAAAACGAAATTTAAATCAACTTTTTAGCAGTAACACACTCACATTTTTCATAAAACAAACACATTTTTTTCAGGAATCTACTCTCTGGAACCTAAAACTAATTTTAAAAAAACATCTTTCTAGGCATCCACTGTCCCTAATCGTGCAAGAAAATTTCAATTGACTTGTTGAAATACTGCAATCACCCTTATCCAAAAATGAAATTTAAATCAACTTTTTAGCAGTAACACACTCACATTTTTCATAAAACAAACACATTTTTTTCAGGAATCTACTCTCTGGAACCTAAAACTAATTTTAAAAAAACATCTTTCTAGGCATCCACTGTCCCTAATCGTGCAAGAAAATTTCAATTGACTTGTTGAAATATTGCAATCACCCTTATTCAAAAACGAAATTTAAATCAACTTTTTAGCAGTAACACCCTCACATTTTTCATAAAACATACACATTTTTTTCAGGAATCTACTCTCTGGAACCTAAAACTAATTTTAAAAAAAGATCTTTCTAGGCATCCACTGTCCCTAATCGTGCAAGAAAATTTCAATTGACTTGTTGAAATATTGCAATCACCCTTATCCAAAAACGAAATTTAAATCAACTTTTTAGCAGTAACACACTCACATTTTTCATAAAACAAACACATTTTTTTCAGGAATCTACTCTCTGAAACCTAAAACTAATTTTAAAAAAACATCTTTCTAGGCATCCACTGTCCCTAATCGTGCAAGAAAATTTCAATTGACTTATTGAAATATTGCAATCACCCTTATTCAAAAACGAAATTTAAATCAACTTTTTAGCAGTAACACCCTCACATTTTTCATAAAACAAACACATTTTTTTCAGGAATCTACTCTCTGAAACCTAAAACTAATTAAAAAAAAACATCTTTCTAGGCATCCACTCTCCCTAATCTTCAA
>NW_028242233.1:0-65033 GCF_964263255.1 Lissotriton vulgaris | reverse complement strand
CATACAAGCTGATTAGTTTTAGTACATTCATTATATTCGTTCAGCAACATGCTCTATTGGTGTGCGGTATTTGGAGTTGAGGGTTTTTTTAGTCCAAATGTTTCTCGACCTCTCCTTTGTAGCAGTAAGTGAAACAAATGCTACAATTTTCACACTTTATGCAAACACTCAGGACTTCTTATCTTGTGTGATCTCCTCGCTAGATAATCAAATCAAAGAGATATTCATCCCAAATACAGATTTCTCAGTATTATCACAATTAGAAAATATATCTGATTGTGCTGTTTGCTATGTTTAAGTTCACGACTGTCACCAAATGAAGGTCTTTATTTGAAATCACTGGGATTTGCTGCTTCTGTATTGTTCTTGTACTCCCATGAGCACATTCATATCTGTAAACTGTTATCTTTAGTTATCGGGATTTGTAAAGCGTGACCTATCACGCAAGGGGTTTCCAGGTGCTAGAGCAGATTTAAAGATCATCTACTAGGTGTTAGTTGAAGAGCCAGGTCTTTATCGTCTTGCAGAATTTCAGAAGCGAATTGTATAGAGGGATATCATTCCAAAGTTAGGATTCAAGGTGTGAGAAGGCTAGGGGCCAGATGTATCACGGCCTTTGCGACTCGCAAACGGCCTTTTAGCATGATTTGGTATGTATTAAAAAATCGCAATTTAAGGAATCGCAAAAAATTGCGATTCCTTATTTTGCCATAGGATTTAAGGAATCGCAATTTTTGCGATTCCTTAAATGATATGTATGTAACATTTTAAAATTGCGAATTTGTGTTAAGAAATCGCAAATTACCACCAACTGTAATGGTGGTAATTTGCGATTTCTTTTAAAAATGCCCTATTTGGCATTTGTGAGGGTGGCATGTGACATACATATATGCCCATAGGGCATGTATGTGTGCCACATGCACACACATGTAAATTTCAGGGGTGCAGCAGGGTGTCTTTGAGACACCCCTGCACCCTTGAAATAAATCTCAAATTGCGATTCGCAAATTGCGAATTCGCAATTTGAGAATTATTGCACTATCATTCCTATGGGCCTCCTTCGCAAATAAAGAATATTAAGGAATCGCTAAAAAATTGCGATTTTGTACATACATTCCATTTTGTGAATTCTAAATAGCGATTTGCAAAAAATCGCTATTTAGAATTCGCAAAACTGAATCTTGATACATCTGCCCCCAGATGTCCTGTTGTGCTTTTGCTTATGCAAGTGGTGTGTGCGAGAGAGAGTGAGGCAGAGTGTAAGTATCTGGTGGGCTGGTGGAAGGGGAGCAGCAGTTGAGATAGTCTGATTCAATGTTTTGTGATATCTGTCTGTGTGGCTACATAATGTTGTTCAAATTCCCTATGCATGTAAGGCCAAAAAACTGTAATTATTTAGATTTAACCAAAACAAGTAGTTGTCCAAATCTTTGTCCTTGCTAATTCAGTGTAGTAATTGGGGAGCACCTTTATCCATTTAAAAAATAAATATGCCTCCTCTGCTTTTAGATTTAGTTATGCACAGATAGTGGAATGTAATTATTTTCGAATTGTTATAAAAATCTAAGTTCATTCCACGAGGAGAAAGGAGGGAAGTGGGTGCCGTCATTTTCACCACCATTGATACATTCCATTAGAAAGAAAAATGCAAACGTATTCTATTTTCCATATGTCCTTGAATGTGTTATCGTTCACTTCATTAGCTCTGCTACAAACAAGAAACTCTTTAAATATAGCTAATACTGTGTTAGTTGTATCACCTTTAGAGATTTTTTTTTTTAAATCATTTGATTTCTGGTACCACTATAATCATGGCATTGCACATACCCTGAAATCCCACCTCACATTAAAGTGAGCTAACACACACACATCTAAGGATTCAGAATACAATGCTTGTGACCAAAAATGCCTCAAATGAGATAGAATTGAGTAGAGAAACATTGAGTTACGTATTGAATCTGTAATTTATTATAATTTAACAGGTAATAATTTCGAAGCATGCAACTGACAACAAAAATTGCTGGGTTTGCTTTGATTCAACAGAGACGAAAAATGATTCTGATGTTTCATTGCTGCTAGGCTGCTGAGCTCAAGGGCTTATTTGCCCATAATTCTAAGGGCGAGGGGGCAAGGAAAGAGGTCCCTTCAAGTACACCAAGTCCTACATAAAGTACGCATTAATCCAGATGCACGGGACACATTAACTCCTGGTGTTTTGTTGCTGGTGGACAGCTGGACTTCTGCACTTCAGGACTTTGCTGTTCATAAATTCAAAGGCAAGTGGTGGGGAACGAATAAGGTCCTTCGCAATGCACCAGGCACTACATAAAGCGCCTGTTACTCCCGTTGCAAAGAATTCCTTATCTGCTGGAGTTTTGTTGCTGCTTGGAACAAGACCCTCAGTACCAATAAATCCAAGGGGGAGTAGTAGAGTAGGAGAAAGGAGGTCTAACCTAACATTCCAGGTGCTTCACAAAGCACCAATTATTCCAGTTGTGTGGGATGTGTCCTGGTGGCACCCGGGAGAAGCCTGAAACATGGGTGGCCTGTCTGAAGTCTCATAGAGGATAACAGAGTCTGGGCTGGGTCCACTCCCTCGGCCTCTTGCTTTTAAGCGTTATGACTTTACAGTTTGATTGCTGTGACTGAGTATGGGTAAATGTACGGCCACATTGCCATGCCCTACTTCAAACGCTGGGAAGAATCGATGTGCTTCTTCAATGGACTGATTTCTGGGAAAATAGGTACGGGTAATAACCAAGGAAATAGCCTAAGCTACTTCTCGAATCATTTAAATTCAGGTTGAGAGTCTAGAGGAGGGTGATGGGCTTAATAACCCATCTGATGGCAGTGACTTTGAAGCGTGCCAGTTATTTGATTCTGATAAAATCATTTGATCACTATTGCAGCAAAGTACATAGGGCCCGATTCACAGAATGAACTTAAGACTCAATCCTAAACTTACTACTATTTTGGTATTTACAGAATGCACTTACTACTTTTGGCATTCACAGAATGCACTTACTACTTTTGGTATTCACCGAATGAATTTACTACTTTCGGTATTCACAGAAGTTAGGATTTTATCTTAAGTTTGTCTTAAGAAAAACTTAATACAGACTTAAGACAAACTTAAGACAGCCTTAAGACAGACTTTAGGAGTTTGTCTTAAGTCTGTCTTAAATCTGTCATAGGTCTGTCTTAAGACAAACTTAAGACAAAATCCTAACTTCTGTGAATACCAGAAGTAGTAAGTTAATTCTGTGAATGCCAAAAGGGGGAGTAGTAGAGTAGGAGAAAGGAGGTCTAACCTAACATTCCAGGTGCTTCACAAAGCACCAATTATTCCAGTTGTGTGGGATGTGTCCTGGTGGCACCCGGGAGAAGCCTGAAACATGGGTGGCCTGTCTGAAGTCTCATAGAGGATAAAAGAGTCTGGGCTGGGCCCACTCCCTCGGCCTCTTGCTTTTAAGCGTTATGACTTTACAGTTTGATTGCTGTGACTGAGTATGGGTAAATGTACGGCCACATTGCCATGCCCTACTTCAAACGCTGGGAAGAATCGATGTGCTTCTTCAATGGACTGCTTTCTGGGAAAATAGGTACGGGTAATAACCAAGGAAAGAGCCTAAGCTACTTCTCGAATCATTTAAATTCAGGTTGAGAGTCTAGAGGAGGGTGATGGGCTTAATAACCCATCTGATGGCAGTGACTTTGAAGCGTGCCAGTTATTTGATTCTGATAAAATCATTTGATCACTATTGCAGCAAAGTACATAGGGCCCGATTCACAGAATGAACTTAAGACTCAATCCTAAACTTACTACTATTTTGGTATTTACAGAATGCACTTACTACTTTTGGCATTCACAGAATGCACTTACTACTTTTGGTATTCACCGAATGAATTTACTACTTTCGGTATTCACAGAAGTTAGGATTTTATCTTAAGTTTGTCTTAAGAAAAACTTAATACAGACTTAAGACAAACTTAAGACAGCCTTAAGACAGACTTTAGGAGTTTGTCTTAAGTCTGTCTTAAATCTGTCATAGGTCTGTCTTAAGACAAACTTAAGACAAAATCCTAACTTCTGTGAATACCAGAAGTAGTAAGTTCATTCTGTGAATGCCAAAAGTAGTAAGTGCATTCTGTGAATACCAAAATAGTAGTGAGTTTAGGATTGAGTCTTAAGTTCATTCTGTGAATCGGGCCCATAGTATTATGGATTATTTAAATATTGTCACTGATCTCAGTGGCCAAGTCATTTTTGCAGTTAGTAATTTTACAACTTTGGACAAAAGCAATTTTATTGACTTCTGAATCGTTGGAATAATTTTTATTAATGAACTAATTGGTTTATGCTTTTCAGTCCATTTTCACAAACTTTAATATAGGCTGAATTGTATTGAACAATGGTTATTATGTAATTTCCATGATAACCCCCCACCTATCCCTCAAGACCATGCCATTCAAGTTGACTTGCCAGTGAAGCATTCTGTAGGATTCCCTAATTCACATGGCCTTGCCCCAGGCATCTTTCTGCCAAGTTGGAGCTATGCCGGAATGGCCGCTTGGCCTCTACGTGTGAATGCAGCCCTTTCATCACGGCAGCTGAGGACCACTGAGGCGGGAAGAACCGAAGCGCACCTGCTGCATTCCACTGCAAACCATTACCATGGTTATCTGTGCTGCACTTTCAAGGATCTGTGGCAGGACCTTGCAAAAGGCTTAGCGGACTTCTGAACTGACCTCACAGTGAAAATATCCAAACTCTGGATGTATGGGCCCCCTCAAGGCCAGCGCTTACTTGAGGCAGAGGGGTTGGTGGAAGCTGTCACTTTAAGCCACACAGATACAGCAAAGAAATGCTCCAAGTTGGAGGACCAATTCAGGGAAGCCACTGATATGCTGGAGGACCTCAAGAATCAATTGAGAAGAGAAAACTAGAATTTGCGACTCCGGGGACTTAGAGAAGATATCCTAGACTCCAAGCTCACATCCTTCTTCATAGACATGTTCTCCTCTCTTCTGGGAGAAAAAGTACACAGAGCGGGCCCTAGATGACTGGTCCAACAAAAACCGCAAAACATACTTTACTTGTCAAATTTCACTACTTCGCAGACAAAGAGGAAGCCCTACAATATGTCAGGAAAGCTGGCTAGATTAGATTTTAAGACTTCTCCCATTCGATCTATCAGGATGTCTATGAGGGCATCTCTCGGCTAACAGTGCAAAGCTGGGACAAATTCCACCCTAACACTTGGAAGCTCTGAGAGAAAAGTGTCTTTTATAAATGGATTTATTCATTCAGCCTATCCTTTAAGAACAACAGGAAGCACCACACAGTCACAGAGATACATGAGGCCGTGACCCTGATGGGGATCCAAGTGGAGTACTGTCAAAGAGATGAACGATCCCGGAGCCCAGAGAAATAACCTTTGCAGAGGAAGTTGAAGCCCTGGCAACACCTGTGCCTCTGTGGCCGGGACATTGGATTTTAACAAGACAATGATCATAACCACTTTTGACTTGAACTCTGAGGGTGTAAGGCCTGATCATAAGGCTGGATCACAAGTTCCAGACAAGCCCAAAATGGCTGACCTGGAACTAGGATAGGTCAGCTTGGGGGATTAAGAATGTCTCAGGAATTGGCGTGCCCTTTAGATTTTAGGGACCAGCGCAACCCCACGAGAGGCCTGATGTACTGCTCCCCCCATGGTTTGCCCCGGTGGGGTTGAGGACTCCATTGCAACTTGTGGACTCCTTGCATCACTGCAGATAAACTCTTCATTTTGGTTGTGCCTCAACCTTGTCTGACATCAGAGCAGAGTGAGACCCTGATATCCTCGCTAGTGGTCAATCTGCACACTGGCAGACTATATCTGGGCTGGGGGTGAAGAGGAAGCGTTCTCTCCCCCCACCCATGAGCTTACATAGATAGACAAGGTCCAGAGACCTCGATTTTGGGGTGGGCACCTCATCCGTTGTTCAGATTTACTGGTTTCTTTCCGGAATGAGGAGGGGCAGGAAAAGAGTATTTTGGAGTCCACCAGACTGCACCACTACCACCGCAAAATTATTATTTTAAAGTCACACACTAGCTTCCCAGCCAGGACACTACTGCTGATTGTCTCACCTAATATATAAGGCTTAAACTCACCTAATAAAAGGGATGCCATTTGGAGGAGCCTTAAAGATGTCAAGCCAGACATCATTTGCTCTCAGGAGACCCATCTGCTGCATATGGACTGGGGGAAACTCAAGCATGCTGGGTACCCCATGGCATATCACTCACTGGCCACCACTAATCATCGAGAGTCATGATCATCATGCACCACAACTTTCCTCTGTCAATCACCCATGCAAAAGCTGACAGGAATTATAAATATGTCATTCTTGTGGGGACCTTAAATGAGCAGCCCCTTACAGTACTATCTGCATACAGACCTAATGAGGATCAATAATTATTTATCTTAGGCTTCCTGGATGAGCTGAAGGGGGTTGCAAAAGGTCATACAATCCTTACCAGGGATTTTAACATGGTCTGGGATAATGCTAAGGATAGAGAGGGTAGTGGTGGAACACATATTGGGGCCTTCGCTAGGCGACTGAAGAAGATGTTGAGTGACTTGTTACTTGTTCCACCCAACAAACACAAGCTACACATTCCATTCTCATGTTAATTGCACACACTCCTTTATCAACGATATACTAGAAAGTGATCCTTTGGAGGGCCTACTTTACCCAGCAGAGTTGCCCCTATCACAGTCTTTGACTATGCCCTTGTTCTGGCTAAACTCAATCTTGGGCTGTTAATACACCTGGGGGGCTGGCGGCTTCAGCTCTCAATGCTCCATGACCAAATTATTAAGAAGGACATGGGACAATCATTCGATTCATATTTTGAGCTTAATGAAGGGGGGAGATTCCTGCTCCTGGGGTGTGGGATGCTTTCAATGCAGTCATCAGCGGGCACTTTGTTGTAGCTGCGGCTGAGCGCTCTAGGATCTGTAAGTTGGAGTTACAACAGCTACAATAGGAAATCCAGAACCCGGAAGACAAAAATGGATGAGGTAACCCTTGAGGCACACCTTATGTGAACTTGTGTAGGCTCACAACCAACTACATTCTTACTATATGACTAAGGCCAAACTCTTGAGTCTTCACTTACGCAAACGGGCACACAGCTTGCCCAGACCCTCACGCAAATGAGAAAAAGCCTATTTAAAAGAGATTCTTGATGACACTGCATCCCCTGTGATAGAGGACTTGAGAAAAGTGGGTGAACTTGAGTGCTTCTATGAAGCCTTCTATTAAGGCAACTCCTCTCTACTGGAACATGGGAGGGTGTTTTTAGACCACGTCCTTCTACTTAACCTTTTGGACACTCAACGAGATTCATTAGAAGGCCCAATCATGCCAGAGGAGGTCTACCTCTCTATCAAATCATTGATACTCAATAACAATTCTGGTCCGGATGGCCTCACAGCCCTCTTTTTTTAAGGCAAACTTACTACAATAGTGATAGAGCTATTCAATCACTGCACCACCTTGATGATGGTCATGCAGACAATGGGGGAAGCAGTTATCACAGTTATCTTGAAGGCTAATAAAGACCCACACATTCAAACGTGCATCCAACTATCGAACATCCATCTTAAATATAGATATGAACCAGTTTATAAAATACCTGGCTGCAAGGAGCATGAAAACATCCGAGCAGCAATCCAATCTACCTAATTCAGAAAGTGTCCCTCAAATGTGCTCCAGCGACCTTCCTCTTGTTGAACACTAAAAAGGCTTTCAACAGGATGTACTGGGGCTTTCTATGTCTTGCACTCCAGACGATAGGATGGGGACCTAGGCTTATGAGGATCATCTTTAAAAACCACATGTACCCCTCTGCCATGATCACCCTGAATGGCCACCAGTCAAGGCCCTTCTCCCTTTCCAGGGGTACCAGGCAGGGATTCGTCCATCCCCACTCTTGTTTGCATTCTCAATAGAGCCCCTTGCATGCCAACAATCAACTGAAGTGATGGGAATCCAGTTCAGACCACAGGAATTTAAATTTCCCTCTATGCAAAGGATGTGCTCTTCACGCTGGCTTACTGAGCACATCCTTACCGGAGGTTATAACCTTCAACCTTCTATTGGGAGCTGAGGATTTGGCCTTAACAGCCAATGTGATTTCCATTTCAAGGGCCTAATCCTCCATCAAATACCTTTAAACTCACCCACATGACAAAGGAGCTCTTCTGAGCTAACTACCCCCCAATTCATGCAAGTTATGAAAGATCTCCGTCCTGGATCAAATTGATTCTCTCCGGGCTGGGGAGAATTAATGCTGTTGAAATTAATGTTTTACCACGCCTCCTCTACCTATTTCAGGCCCTCCCAAATTGTCTAGCAGCAAATTAAGAATTTTATCAGGAAGGGCCCTGGGTAGCCCATAGGGTGGAGTAGGGTGCATTGTGAATAATGGGTTGGACATATACTTTTAAGTTTTTTCATGTCCTAGCAGTGAAACACTCATACATTTGTTTTTTACTAATGTGAGGCCTACCTCTCCCATAGGATACCAATGGTTTGCCTTATTACATATGATAAGAACTAAGGGTCTGATTACGATGGCGGATGGACTTCTGTCCATCCGCCATCGTCCCGGGAATCGGGACTGCCGGCCTATAAGGAGGTGGTCCCACAGATGGGATTACAATGCGGTCGCTACCACGGCAGCCACATGTGCCATTCTTTCCACTGCAGTCGGTGCAGCACCCATCGCAATGTAAACAAAGCACTTTCTGCATTTCTCTGCAATACTTGGCAGGCACCATGGGGTGCCTGCCACATGTTGCAGGGCAATATAGGGGTGCCTACCAAGTGCAAAACTGGAGTGCCCCTGCTTAAGGGGGCCTGCTACTGGTCCCCAAAGTCCATCCACGCCAGCCTTTCCATGGTGGGAGAACCGCCATGGAAAGGCTGGCAGGATGGCCATCCTAATCCTCAAAATGGTGCCTGGTAGGCACCCCACCGTTCTGGGGATACAGAGCGGTCCAACAGGCAATTGGATTGATTGTTACTGTTGGACTCGTAGCGGTCGGGCTTTCCGTCCGCGAGCACACCACCCACCATCAAAATCTGGCGGCAGGAAATGGCCTCATGATGGTGGTTCACTGCCATCGTAGTGACCCCATAACTTTTATTGGGAAAAGGTGAAGATTTCAGGTTTGTTGTTGTACAAATTATCATTTAAAATCCTCTTTAGTGGTGATGCCATATTTGTTTGTTATAATTTTGAAAATGCCCCTTTTGGAATGTTATTTACAGAGAAAAAGTCCCTGGAGGAATTATTTCAAATGTACTTTTCAATTAGTTGGTCTATCAACAATTCAACAATGTAATTAATGTTAGACACATACTTAAACTACAACCAAAAAATGAGCCTTAAGGCGTACCGGCCTGACAAGACTGTTCTTATTTAGTTTTTGCAGTTTTCTCTTTATCATACAACTACATATAATATTCAGGGTCAAAGATACCACCTAAAAATATAATACAACAACACTGTTGCACCTCAATTGATCAAACTAACAAGTATAGAGTAATTCTAGACATAGGGAAGTGATAAATCCTCCTAACCACATGTGCTTACAAATCCTGAGTCCAGTTCTATTTCTTCTTCTTTGCTCTAATAATCATATGGACTTATAAACAAAATAATACTGAGAATGATGTTAGAGAGAAATAACAGTCAATGTTTCGGTCTCTTACGGCCAAGAGTCCCACAAGACCATCATCAAGACACAGTGCAGATATGCCCAAATTGGGACAATGAGCACAGTAGCGCTTCCCTTCTGGGAAGTTTCCCTCGGAGTGCACTGCCAAAAGTCCAATTGGAAACATTTAAATCAATAGAATCCAACTTCAGAAAAAAGGTATTCCGACACATAATTTATTTCAGAATGTGTTAATGTAATCTCATTGCTTTCATGGATTATATATATATATATAGCGGTGTCAGAGAGAGTTGGTCCAACGCCACATCGTAGGTCGCACCACCATTGGGACGCCTGTTCCTGGCTGAAAGCTGCATGCTGGGAGATGAAGTGTTTGGGACACCTAAGACTCTGTGAATGGTGCAAATTCGGCATCAATGAGGGCGGAGCGACCTACTTAAACAACAGCAGATGAACTATTCTTTCAATTAACGGCAACGGTCCTTTCTCCTGTACACCATGCTGGGCGCTGAAGAGGCTACAATAGCTGAAATGCATACACCCATTGTGCCGTGAAACTCTGCAATAAAAAACCTTCAATATATTCCCCGCTGTGGCCTCTGCCTTTCCTTTGGGAGGGTGTTTTCTGTATATATATATATATATATATATATATATATATATATATATATATGCTTCAAAACAGAGCCCAACTCCGACTTACGTGCAAGATGACTTTATTTGTCACGTGCTCAGCAGCATTAAAACACTCCTTTTAAAACCTGACCGGTTTCGGCGGCCTCGCCTTGCTCACAGGTGAGTGTAGTCTGTAGTCTCCAAGTGGTCATGTGGCCCGCAGCAAGATACTGCAGGTCCCAGAATGCACCATAGTCAATTAAATGTTTCCAAAGGTGCTCCGCTTTACTGGGGGCCCCCGACCCTGCAGGGCGTGCTCTCAATAACAGGAACGGAGAATCCTGTAGTTTCAACAAGCTTCAAAACAGAGCCCAACTCCGACTTGCGTGCAAGATGACTTAAGGAGAAAGGGAGATAAGAGAGACGTTTCTCTCTCTGGTACACTGCACTGCAAGTAAACCCATCCCAGCTTGGCAGCGAGGGGCACTGCGCCCGTGATGTTTGTTGAACTAATTTTGCACGTGAAGTGAAATTGGGCACTAAGACATTATTTTAAGACTATGGTGCATTCTGGGACCTGCAGTATCTTACTGCGGGCCACATGACCACTTGGAGACTACAGACTACACTCACCTGTGAGCAAGGCGAGGCCGCCGAAACCGGTCAGGTTTTAAAAGGAGTGTTTTAATGCTGCTGAGCACGTGACAAATAAAGTCATCTTGCACGTAAGTCGGAGTTGGGCTCTGTTTTGAAGCTTGTTGAAACTACAGGATTCTCCGTTCCTGTTATTGAGAGCACGCCCTGCAGGGTCGGGGGCCCCCAGTAAAGCGGAGCACCTTTGGAAACATATATATATATATATATATATATATATATATATATATATATATATATATATATATATATATATATATATATATGTTATTCGCCACTGCGGGTGTCTGTGAACTTCTTTGCCGGTTTTTGAGAAATAAAGCTGCTTTCTACGTTTCCCCTGCTGTGGCCTTTTCTTCCTCGGAGGACCGTTTTGGATATATATATATATATATATATTCCAAAAGTTCCAAAGTGACAGTGCTCTCAGACCACAAAACAACGCGACTCCACTGCAACTCCAAGGGTGTTTATTCACCTAACAACATGTTTCGGCTGCGGACAGCCTTCATCACGTTAGGTTGTGTGTCAGTTTCAAACATTAATAAACAGTTCAAGTGAAAAACATAGAAATGTGACTTCCACATGCGGTGCAAATCGCTAGCCGAGAAAGCTATGAAGACAATGTAAAATTAGAATCAAATTACATTATTAAGGTCCAGCAGGCAGCCCAAATTGTTTTGCAAAATAATAAGGTAAACAATACGCTGTAGCGCCAGTTTGCAAACATTTCCAAGATAAAGAAAATACGTGCCTCTAAATAGTGTGTACCCTCGGTATATCACGAATGTCAACAAACTCTGCATATCCGAGTTGAGTAGGATGTACAGTGCTGAATTACATGTGAACAACAGTATAGGGCATTTGCGGCGCCATGTTTGTAGTTTCTGTGCCACCGAGAGGTAAAGGGAGAGAAACTCTAGCGCGCTAGCAATTGAAATCATTGCAGATAAAACACATGAAAACAACAAGGCGCCAAAGTCGTGCGCGTCATTTAGCGAGCAACAATGGTTCATGCAGCAGAAAAGTAAAATACATATGAAAGTAAAAAATGTTCAATACATGATTGCATGATGCAGGAGACAACATTGAGTCATGGTGTGCCCTGGCAAAAATTGATGACGGTGCAAGTAGTGGCACTAACTAGTACAACATGCTATGTGTGCAACCTTCCCAGCTATGTTAAGGACACGAAAGACTTTCTCAAAAAACTTTCCAGTGTGCAATGGGAAGACAACAATCTTCTCATCACCTTGGATGTACAATCCTTGTACACCATCATTGATCATGATCAGGGTTTGGAAGCGTGCGAGAGGTTTCTAGCAGGTCGCCCTCTCCGCTTTAGAGATCACAGCAAGATGCTGATAGACATGATGGCATACTGTCTCTGCAATAATTATTTTCTCTTTGACGGGGTTCTGTACAGACAAACCACTGGGACGGCGATGGGTTCGTGCTTTGCTCCCAGTTTTGCGAACCTCTTCTTGGGGCACTGGGAGCAAAGCATTCGCTCTGACCCCAATCTCACGTTGTATTGGCAACATGTCAGCACATGGTGGCGTTACATTGACGACCTCTTTGTAATCTGGAGTGGTTCCGCTGACATGGCACAAGATTTTGTCAGAAATTTGAATAACAACAATTTGAACATCGTACTCACCAGTCACATCAGCAGCACTGCCGCGGAATATCTTGATGTGAAAGTAGAGGTGATGAGTGGTCAACTCCAAACCAGTCTGTTTAGAAAGTCTACCGCAGGAAACAGCGTCCTTCATGCTCTGAGCAGTCATCCGGAGACTCTCAAATGGAGCATCCCCTACGGTGAACTGCTCAGGGCAAAAAGGAACTGCAGCACGAATGAGGGGTATGAAAAAGTCAGCCTAGAAATGATGTCCAGATTCAGGGACAGAGGCCTTGCGGTGGTCCCCAGATTCAGGCTCAGTCGCATGGGAGGCCGCTCGTTTAGGGTAATGGCCGCGTCAGCATGGAACTCCCTGCCTGTTGAAATCCGTCTGATGGAGGACCTTTTGACCTTTCGGAGGGCTATAAAAACCTTCTTGTTTTAGCTGTTTTGTTTTTACTCCTGTTGTGTTACGTTCTACCTTGTCTCTGCGCCAGGACGCTCCTTGGCTGGAGTATCTGTGCGCACAATAAATAACCGTAACATAACATAACATATCCTGCCTGGGTAATAAGAAAGGCCAAAACCTGGGCGGATGAGATTTCCAGGTTAGAAACTCTAGAAGAAAAGACCCCCAATGTGTCATGTGAGGAGGAACATACACGTCTCATCCTCACATATAACACTGAGTCCAAACAGATACAGAAAGTAATATCCCAGAATTGGAATATTCTCACTGCTGATAGTGTGATCGGCAAAGACATTTCCAACAGACCCTTGATAACCTACAGGAAGGGCAGATCCATACGGGATATGGTAGTGAAAAGTGACATTACGCACTACCCCAAAACATAGAATTTAGGATTGTTTGGTTTCTTTCCTTGTGGTCACTGCAAGGCGTGCAGATTCAGTACTCATAAGAAATCAGTTGAGTACAATGGGGTCAAAAAGGAACTCAAACAATTCCTAACTTGCAGCACAACATTCGTGGTCTATGTCATTGAATGTCCGTGCGGCCTGTGGTACAAAGGCAGTAGTACAAAACAGGCCAAGAACCGTGTCCTTGAACACTACCGGGCCATTGTTAACAAAAATGAGAAATACCCGGTAGCCAGACATTTTGCAGAACAACATTTCTCTAACCCAGCCCAGATGAGTTTCCATGTACTTGAGCAACTAGAAAGAACGCCCCGGGGAGGTGATAGAACTTTGAAACTAAGACAAAAAGAGTCTAAGTACATTATTGAGTTTCAAAGTAAGGCCCCAGGAGGATTGAACCAGGATGAGGAGTTGGCAGTACATCTTAGGGAATAACTCCTCTTTACTCATGTGCTCTGTTGGTACCATTTGTAAGCTGAAACATAATGCATTTTCTCTGTGTTCTCTTCCATTAATGCACTGTTTATTCTCGTTTTGATGCTCGCAGTGAGTTTTTATCCAACATGTTGAGTCCTGACTCTGTTCTCTCATGTTTTTTATAGATTGGCACCCAGTACCGGATCTCGTCACCACTGCACTTATTTGAGGTTTCCAGTCACACGGAAACCAGTTGACTCCATTCACGAGCACGGCCACTCACTCTTCTGTCAGCACGTCAGTTTCTTATGAGCACAGTAAGCCCTGAATGGGGGCTTTTTTCTCTCTCTTTTGGACTCCTGACTTTTCGCTAGGATGTGTCCTCCTGCAGGCCCCTCCCGTGCCACTTTGAGGTTACTCGGGACACATGTCCGTCTCATGAGCTATATTTCATATTGTATTGTCAATGCATCTGACATTCACCTAGATGCTCTATTACTTCTGGCACTATTGCATTCCGCCCAGGCAACACTTGCATGTCCTGTCCTGTTTCTTTATGCGTATTTTACACACATAGCATGTTGTACTAGTTAGTGCCACTACTTGCACCGTCATCAATTTTTGCCAGGGCACACCATGACTCAATGTTGTCTCCTGCATCATGCAATCATGTATTGAACATTTTTTACTTTCATATGTATTTTACTTTTCTGCTGCATGAACCATTGTTGCTCGCTAAATGACGCGCACGACTTTGGCGCCTTGTTGTTTTCATGTGTTTTATCTGCAATGATTTCAATTGCTAGCGCGCTAGAGTTTCTCTCCCTTTACCTCTCGGTGGCACAGAAACTACAAACATGGCGCCGCAAATGCCCTATACTGTTGTTCACATGTAATTCAGCACTGTACACCCTACTCAACTCGGATATGCAGAGTTTGTTGACATTCGTGATATACCGAGGGTACACACTATTTAGAGGCACGTATTTTCTTTATCTTGGAAATGTTTGCAAACTGGCGCTACAGCGTATTGTTTACCTTATTATTTTGCAAAACAATTTGGGCTGCCTGCTGGACCTTAATAATGTAATTTGATTCTAATTTTACATTGTCTTCATAGCTTTCTCGGCTAGCGATTTGCACCGCATGTGGAAGTCCCATTTCTATGTTTTTCACTTGAACTGTTTATTAATGTTTGAAACTGACACACAACCTAACGTGATCAAGGCTGTCCGCAGCCGAAACATGTTGTTAGGTGAATAAACACCCTTGGAGTTGCAGTGGAGTCGCGTTGTTTTGTGGTCTGAGAGCACTGTCACTTTGGAACTTTTGGAATCACTATTACCGGCGTGCTCGGCCGGCATTGGTGCCACCTCCCTCGGGGCCGCAGGCAGCACGCCAGAGCGGACTTTGTAAACTTATATATATATATATATATATATATATATATATTACCTACTGGCGGTCGCCAGTAGGTATATATAGTTAGGATTTTTTCTCTATGGGATTTTTGAAAATTCTATGTCTAATAACTTTGGCGTTTGTGGACGGAATTGGCTGAAATTTTCAGGAAAATGGAACATTTTGTTTCTGAGCAGCCCCTGACAATTTGGGGGGGTTTCATCAAGGGGGGGCCGAGAAAAAAGGGGGGTCCCAAAACGCGTTTTTCCCATGTTAATTTCCATAGGGCGGTTGGCCTCACTTTTAGCTCGAACGGCTGAATGGATTTGCACGAAACTTGGCAAAATTGTAGGGACTGTTAGCCCGATGTGCCTTTGCTAGGTCTCAATATATGTGCTCCAGTGGATTTTGAGTAATTTAGGTTCAAAAAAAGATATATATCTGGGCGGAGCCTAACCACACATCTGATCTGATTGGCTGTCAGCACTTCATCCAAGAAGTGTTGGCAGCCATCTTGGGACCAATATACATGATAGCACCTCATTAAAAAGCATTGTAGTTAATAGAGGGTTTTAGGACTTTAGTTACATTATAAATCATTTGTTGATGGTACCATACTCGTTTTAGGAATTGTGGTGGGTTCTAAGGTTGATTTTACCATGTGAAAAAACCTTCTGCTGTGATATCATGAATATTGTTTGAAAGAAAACTAATATCTCATGATTTTCCCACAGTGGTTTGGAAGGGGATCTATAAGCTAAACTGAAAGCATATTTTCTGTAAATTCACATTATCTTTCTCAGTCATGTGAAAATGAAGTCTGACATTCTCAGTAAAACATGTACATCCAACAAGGACAGAGACTGTCAGTTGATTCCTTTGTGTTCTACTGCAGCCTCCTAGAGTGTTCTAAAGAACAACTAGAGCGCTAACAGTCCTACTTATTACAAAGGTATGGCACACCTGAAGCCATCTTGATTGGAATAAAGCGGTAACTCTTAAAACATTTCATTTAAAAAGAAACAACATGAGGGGGTATATTTTACCATAGAAAGTATGATTAGTGCTGCAGAATGAAAAATTAGGGCACATTTTGAGTGACTTCTCAAATCCTTTTCTATTTCATTAAAACATTCTGACATGCAGTCTCCCAAAATGGCCACCAGAGACAAAAGAGCCCAAATGTAGCCCAAATATCACCCAGATGTAGCCCAAGTATAGCCCAATGACAGAATGTCCCAGAGTGTTCTAAAGAACAACTAGAGCGCTAACAGTCCTACTTATTACAAAGGTATAGCACACCTGGAGCCATCGTGATGGGAATAAAGTGGTAACTCTTAAGACATTTAATTTAAAAAGGAACAAAATGAGGGGGTATATTATGCAATAGAAGGTATTATTAGTGCTGCAGAAAGAAAAATTAGGGCACATTTTGAGTGACTTTTCAAATTCTCTTCTATTTCATTAAAAAATTCTGACATGCAGTCTCCCAAAATGGCCACCAGAGACAAAAGAGCCCAAATGTAGCCCAAATATCACCTAGATGTAGCCCAAGTATAGCCCAATGACAGAATGTCCCAGAGTGTTCTAAAGAACAACTAGAGCGCTAACAGTCCTACTTATTACAAAGGTATGGCACACCTGAAGCCATCTTGATTGGAATAAAGTGGTAACTCTTAAAACATTTAATTTAAAAAGGAACAAAATGAGGGGGTATATTTTGCCATATGAATTATGATTAGTGCTGCAGAAAGAAAAATTAGGGCACATTTTGAGTGACTTCTCAAACCCTCTTTAATTTCATTAAAAAATTCTGACATAGTCTCCCAAGATGGCCACCAGAGACAAAAGAGCCTAAATGTAGCCCAAATATCACCCAGATGTACCCCAAGTATAGCCCAATGACAGAATGTCCCAGAGTGTTCTAAAGAACAACTAGAGCGCTAACAGTCTTACTTATGACAAAAGTATGGCACACCAGAAGCCATCTTGATTGGAATGAAGTGGTAAGTCTGAAAACACTCAATTTAAAAAGGAACAACATGAGGGGGCTAATTTTGCCATAGAAAGTATGATTAGTGCTTCAGAAAGAAAAATTAGGGATCATTTTGAGTGACTTCTCAAATCCTCTTCTATTTCATTAAAAAAATTCTGACATGCAGACTGAAACATGCACTTTGAATACCAGCAGCAGACGTCCCTGGTGAGCAGTAGCATTACTACAGTGATCTAATGTGCAACTAGAGTGCTAACATTCAGAATTTATGGCAAATGTGTGACACATCTGAATGCCTTCTTGATGGAACCAAAGTAAACAAGCATTGAAAATGCAATAGATCTCGCCCTCGTTTAAGTTAAAGCCATTCTGTTTGTAATGAGGTGGCTTTTTAGCTTTGCTTTTATTAGTGTTTTTTCAACTTTCATGTAAATAACGCACCGTTTTCACCAAATCGACTTTGCCCAAGCACACCCTTCCCTTCGGCCAACAAATCCCAAAAATTCGGCACACCTGCCGATCCACTCTCCCTACAGCTCACCCAAGCCCCGTCCCTCTAGCGCAACTGGAACACCCCAATTTCACCTTCTCCATGCGCACCAAAAACTCCCATTGAATAACATGGCAATTCGCTACTCCGCACAAAAATTGCTCTTTAAAGCACTTCCACTGCTCAGATCCGCTTCAAACTTGGCTGGACACTAGTTCCAGGGATTCCCTAACATCTCACCAAAACTCAGCCCAATCCATCCACTGGAACGGGGACGAATTTCAACCCGAATACGCGTCCCCCGCAAACACAAAAAAAGCCATAAAACGGCCAAATCTCGACCAAAAACCGCCAAAATCCCTCGAAACCTTGCCAACACCAATACGCACGAAACTGAACCGGCCCCTCAGCCCTAGGCTCCGGGAACCCTACTTAATTGACCCAAAAGCCCTAAAAAAGCAACATAATACACACGAAAACGCCCTAACAACCCTAAAATGCATATAAGTATATGTATGCATGCATTTATGTTTGTATTTATATAGATATACCGATGATATATGTTTATATATGTATGTATATATATATATTCACTGAAAAAACCATAGGCTATAGACCATATATAGTTAGGAATTAGCATTTACAAAACCTTGAAAATTCACTGAAAAAACCATAGGTTATAGACCATATATAGTTAGGAATTAGCATTTACAAAACCTTGAAAATTCACTGAAAAAACCATAGGTTATAGACCATATATAGTTAGGAATTCGCATTTACAAAACCTTATTTTACTCACACAAAACCATTGAAATTCCATATATAGTTAGTTGCACTAACTATATATCGCGCACCCGCAATCCACTGCTGATGATGTCACATATTACATCATTCATGACATGGTCAGTGACATCACTGATGACATCACTGATGACATCTCAAATGACATCACTGATGACATCACTGATGACAACATCCAGTGACTGTATGTTTCTGTAAAGTTAAAATATGTCTTACATATTGAAGAATGAGTGGATGTATAAGTGTCTGGATGAAGGATTTAGTAGGTGCATGACTGACTGTATGAGTGAGTGATTAAATGTGTCTCACTGAGTGCATGGGTTAGTGACTAAACTGTCTTAATTTGTGCATCATTATGTCTGTTGTTCTGTAAACTGTTGCATGTGTTGATAAGTAGCTATATGAGTAACAATATGGGTTATTGATTGGTTGCCCAAGTATTTGTATGGGAGACTGAGTGTGTGTGTGGGTGGCTGGGAGGTGTATGACTCTGTGCATAGATGTGTGAGCAGTTGATTCACTAGATGTATGGTTTCAAAAGTGCATGTGGAAACAGCTGTATGGGCGGTTGACTGTGTGCATGAGTGTATTGGTGAGTGAATGGATATCTCAGTGCTACATGTCAAAGTAAGTACATATGTAAAACACAGTACATGTGAGAGTTGACATATATAAATAACTGTGCATAAGAGCCAGTGAATGTGTGAGTGGCTGTATGGATCATTGTGAACTTGTATCAGGGAATGTATAAGAGAGTAAATATGTGTTAGTATATGTTTGAATAAGTAAAGTTTGTATAACTGTATAGTTGAGGAAATGGAGGTGTGATTGATTCTTTGCATGACTGACTAGGTGTGTGAGTAACTCCATGGATGAGTGACAGTCTGTGAGTGTCTGTTTACACTGATTGTATCTAAGGTTATATTAGAGTCTGAAGAGGTTCATCGTATTATCACATTAATGATATCATCAGTGATGTGATCAGTAATGTCAAATGAGATGTCATCAGTGATGTCATCAGTGATGTCATTTGAGATGTCATCAGTGATGTCATTTGAGATGTCATCAGTGATGTCATCAGTGATGTCACTGACCATGTCATGAATGATGTAATATGTGACATCATCAGCAGTGGATTGCGGGTGCGCGATATATAGTTAGTGCAACTAACTATATATGGAATTTCAATGGTTTTGTGTGAGTAAAATAAGGTTTTGTAAATGCGAATTCCTAACTATATATGGTCTATAACCTATGGTTTTTTCAGTGAATATATATATATATATATATATATATATATATATATATATATATGTATATGTATATATATATATATATATATATATATATATATATATATATATATATATATATATATATATATATACATATACATATATATATATATATATATATATATATATATATACATATATATATATATATATATATATATATATATATATATATATATATATAATTAAACGTTTCCAATTGGACGTTCGGCAGTACAGTGATGTGGGGTGGGCAAATTCAAGCAGCTCTCTGAAGTGCACAGGTATCTTTTCTTACCCAGCCCTATCTGCCCGGCTATCTATGGAAAGTAATACATTATTTGTGTGGGGACAGGACACTGTATGTAGATGGTTAAACAGACTCACCTATCCTTCTTGTGTTGTGGCTGTCAAGAGGGAATGCACAAAGCTTAGCTGTCACCCACCCCAGACGTGTATTGAAGACAGGCTGTCAGGCACACAGAGCAGTAAATGCAGAGAAATGTTCTTTTTCTAAAAGTTGTGATTTGTACACAAATGAGGGAAAGCCTTACAACTGATGAACTCCTAACATATTAAGAGGTCAAATTAACTGTTCTCAATATATATCAAAGTGGAAAGGGATCTGCACCCAGGTGAATCAGTGTGACCCTTACATGGATAAATTAGTAGGATCCTCACGCACTCGGACCACCAGTGGCATGCTTCATCATGGGATTCTCACCCACTGCACCTAGTGTGAGTGAGTGGGCTCAACGCAGTTTTGTAAGCTGAGTTCTTTCTAAAACCTAGGTAAGTGCAAGTTAAAAAAGCCTTCATGATGATAATTATTGTTTATTAAAAGGTCCTTTGGCTGATATAAAAACCATGGGCCCGATTCACAGAACTAACTTAAGACAAAATCCTGAACTTACTTTCATTTTGGTATTCACTGAAGGCACTTACTCATTTTGGTATTCACAGAAGTTAGGAGTCCTAACTTTAGGACTCCTAAATGCCTTCTGTGAATACCGAAAGTCTTAAAGTTAGGATTTTTTCTCAGTTTAGGAGCAGTAAAGTTAGGAGTCCTAACTTTAGGACTCCTAAATGCCTTCTGTGAATACCGAATGTCTGAAAGTTAGGATTTTTCTCAGTTTAGAAGTAGTAAAGTTAGGACAGGTGCATACATTAAGATCCTCCAGCTTCTCCCATCCCTTTGGCGAAAAGCAAGTGTAATTGATTTAATCTAAAATGAACCAATAGAAAATGATGATGCTGGTTAGACACTATGGTTAAGTATGGCTTAATCATTAATGAGGTACATATCAACTGATAAGCACGAACAAGTGGTTTACTTAACTCCATCCGCTCTCTGTCACTTTGGGATATCTGAACATGCATAGTTTTAGACCACAGTTTATCAGTTTTTAGCAGATTTTCTGGGGAGCTAAAGAGCTCAGGTCTCCCTAGATAGATTGCAGTCCTTTTGACATAATTTAACCATGGGATACTACTGGTCAAAGTCAAGAGTTAAACAATCACAAATAATAATGCGGTTCATTTCCACCCCCGGATTTGTCGAACTACTTATCCATTTGAGCAGAGGGGCCATTCCTATAGTTTCCGTTATGAAACCTATGCCCATTTATTGATGTATAATATAGGTGGATGTCGATGATGGTACGGATAGCAAATTTCTTAAAAAATTGTTTTCCACTATTTGGACATTCCCGGCATTCCTGTAGCCCCAAAGTTCAGAACCATAGCTCGCGATAGCTTGATGTTTAGCCCTATAGATATTTATCAATGCTTGTATGGGCTTAGAACCCAATCTACGGGCACAATCTAAAACAGCAAGAGTTGATCTTGTCATTATATTTCTTTTGGCCTGCCTTTCTCGGATCCAGGAACCCCTTTCATCAAACAACACTCCCAAATATGCGAATGACGTTACCCACCTAAGATTATTTCCCTCACAATAATGGCTCTTACATATCTTTGGCTTGGCCCCCATGATCATAATATGGGTTTTAGAGAAATTTACATCCAAGTCCAAGGTCTTCATGAATAAGGCAAAAGTAGTTAAAAGATGCTGTAGGCCATTTGCCGTTCTAGCTAATAGAGCAGCATCATCCGCATATAGGAGAGCCGGAATTAATATCTCTCCAATGCGGGGAATATCCATGCTAGCACCCAATAGGACTGTTTTAAGGTTTTTAAATTTATAGGGTGAATAAGAGTAAGGCTAAAATACAGCCCTGTCTCACTCCTTTGATTATACGGATGCTACATGATAAGGTGCCTTTTTGATCGAATCATACTGCGGCACCCTGATCTTGATACAAATTTGCCAAAAAATGTACAATATTTTCATCTAGTCCTAGTTTCAATAGTAAATGCCATAACTTGGACCTATTCACTCGGTTGAAAGCTGAAGAAAGGTCCATAAATGCTAGTTGAAGTGTGCCCTTCTTCACAATAGTATATTTTCCAGTCAACAGGAGCAAGTTCAAGCACTGGTCTGTAGTACCGCTCCCCTTCCTAAATCCATATTGATGATCAGAGAGGATGTTAGCATCATTTAGTCAGTCTGTAAGCTTGGCCAAAACCACTCTACCCAAAACCTTCATAGATGAATCGCTCAAAAAAATTGGCCTATAACATCAACACTGATCACTAATACACATCTTTAAAAAAAGCAAACACTTTCCAAAATTCATAAAAACAATGCATATATAGGTCAATCAACAAAAAGAGACAACAACAAGTGACATATTAAAAATCATCATCAAAAACATGAATTCTATTGAATCTATATTGGAGTCATATCATTCTGAAAGATTTCAGACTTAATAGTTCCTACAATTTAACACCACAGGAGGTTCAACGCTTTTTGGTGTGCTACTAAATTTTGCACCACCTTCATCAGGACTTTTCACAATAATTGTCTCTTTATGGGAAGGGTTACAAAAAGAGGGTATACCCAAAGTAGTCACTGGGACCTGGGTGCATAGACAATACGAGAGGGAAGGGTCCCAGAACGCTGTGTTTTGTATAAACAAGGACTTCCTACTATGAATTAAGAACATATAAAATCAAATTTGTAAGGAAACATTATTATTTAATCACAATGCCTCGACTAAAATATATTATACACAAAAAATACATATTAACGTCATCAAAATTAGTGCCCCAAAGGGAAAAAGGATGGGGAGGGTGTCAGTGGAAGGAGTAGTGCAAGGTTGAGGGTAGTGACGCAATAAAGGTCAAACAACCTTATTAAACAATTAAATAAACCAGGCTTATGAAAGAAGCCAAATATACAAAACATGAATGTCTTAAAAATTCAAGTCAGATACACCATGCTTCTACAAATGCAGTAAATATCATGTTGAAGGTAGAAGCTGGTAAGCAAACAGGTTGTCGACGTTTCAACCCACGATAGTGTAGGCACTAATGCAGCCTTATAGAGGGGGGTCTTCTTCAGGATGGGGGTGGGGCGGAGTGTCTAAAGAAAGGGGTTTGAAAGGGGTATGAGTAAGGGCTGGTCTCGAAGGATACAGATTAAAACAGTGGTAATAGCATAAAAAAAGGTGGACAAAGGGTTTAGAATTACCGTGAATCACGCACTGAAAACACGGAACATGTAGCATGGAAAATCCGATGCTGGAACGACTTCAAGATATATGGGCTCAATGGGATATCTGAGAAATAGAGAACCGCCGTTAGGAATAGCCCGGACTGCATCACAAGGTGCACCATATGCCAAAACAATAATAATAATAATAACCACAGAGGAGAAGAAAAGAGATTAACTTACAGAGGATGGGCTGCAGAGTCACTGTCCTCAAAATATTCATTTTTGAGGACGGTGACTCTGCAGCCCATCCTCTTGTCCATGTCGATATGTGGTCTAAAACTGAGGGGCATATTATCAAGGACCGGTGTTAAAATTATCGCTGTTTCATCGGCAAGAAACTGCTGATCAAAAGGCGATGATGGGCTTGATAATAAACCCTTGTTAATTCCATAGAAGCCCATGTTAACATCAGAACATGGGCTACTATGGGAATTAACAAGGGCGTATTATCAAGCCCATTATCACCGTTTTATCTGCAGTTTCCTGCCGATAAAACTGCTATATTTTAACACCGGTCCTTGATAATATGCCCCTGAAATTTTAAAAGCTATATTGTAGCTCACATGTTCTTTGAAATGTCACTTGGCCCCTTAGCGTGCAACTGTTTGTAATGATGACGACTTCGTCTTCACGTCGTTTACTGTCCCATGTTACAATCAAAAACGGTCTTAATGGTTGACGTCACAAAGATCCTCAGGGCCGAGTGAACGATCGTCGTACTAGACTTCCGATGCTGCTCTGCAGTCTGCAGTTTACATGCACTGTTGGCTTGTAAACCTCTGGCTGAAGAGTTAGCTGATACTTGTTTCCATAATCAACATGATATCACACACATGCTACTCCATAATGACCCATGGTTTAGCTACCTTCAGGCATTTGTCTTGTACTTTCGTGCAGAGCAACTGGGGGGCTTTGGGTGGGATAATGGGTGTGAATTCTGGGCTCTGATCTCTGTCAATGGTGACGCACTGCCTGGGGGTAGTGTGCACGCCTGCCATTCCACATGGCTTGTCGCAGAAAGCTGGAATGCCCCTTTCATCTTCCCTTGTACTGGAGAATGTCTCAGCTTGAAAATTGTCATGGGCATGGAATGTGACAGGAAATTTAAAAAAGCAGTCCTGGCCAAATGCGGGCCCTGCAGGTCTGTTTCATAAGCAGCCTCTTAATTTTACCTGGCAAACTGTACCTCCTTGGATCATCTGCCTGCCTCATGCATGCCCTTGCATTGACTGTGCTGGTAGTCTGTGCTACTAGCTGGGCATTTCCTGCACAAGCACTCTTCCAAAGCAAAAATTGTCTATATCACTGAACAAGTGTCAGTGTAATGTTTAAGTGGTCATGTATGTGTTCCAAGTTGCACTGTGGCTCACAGTTCTGTGCGCAATAATGTAGGAATACGCACACCAGACTCTGCACAGAGCAGCACGAGCATTGTGCTCGTGTTTACACAACATAACACTGGGCTGTTTTGTTATTGTCAGTCTCTGTAAACTGCACATTATTTGTATGTGTCTATTTATGCTTCAAGCTAAGAGATTATGGGCCAGATGTAGGTAAGTATATTTTACCAACTCATAAATACCGAATTTTACCGATTCGGTATTTATGAATCGGTAAATAGAAGTGGGGAGATGTAGGTGAAATTGGTAATTGAATTACCGATTCTGTAACAATCGGTATTTACCGAATCGGTAATTCGGTAAATACCGATTCGGTAATGCCCATTGATTCCTATGGGCATTGAAGCCCATAGGAATCAATGGGCATTACCGAACCGGTATTTAGCTGAGCGGGAGCGCAACCATTTTGAAAATTGCAGATCTGCCGAATATAGAAAGGAACTATAAAGAGGGGGGTTGTACCCAGATAGAGTTACGGGGACCTGGGTTATCAATTGAGGTATGGGAAGGGGTCCCAGTAAACATGAACAATAATAACAAAGAAAGTATAAACAATCAAAGAAACCAATCATAAAGACACATTGTTTTATTCACAATGTGCTAGTATCTTGTATATACGTCACTTTAAACATACATTGATTAGTGACTATTTTGTAGTGCCCCAAAGGTTGGGAAAGAGGGGGGGTTGTGATACGTGTGGGTAATAGGTGAAGGAAAAAAAGGGTTTGCAGTGACAGTAAAATCGGCGAATAAGACAAATTCAATGTAGTTACATATCAATGTACCCAGAAAAAGACCAATAGGTTCATATAAATTCTTTTACAAAAATCATACTCCAAATGTACAACTAATGAAACCAATAGGGTGTGGAGTTGACTGCAAAAAACAAAGTGTTGTCGACGTTTCGACCCTCGTACGCAGATGTAGGTTTAAATCTTGCCGTGGGGTCTTCCTCAGGACTGGGGAGATGGGGGCACGTGACCTAGTTAATGTACAAATATACACGTATTATTTTGAGGGAAAAGAAATTCCCATATATTACTCAAGGATTAAAAAGCACACCAATCTTTTGATGAAAGTGGCTGACGGTTAGCAAAATCTTGTGGAATAAATATAGTTCAGACACTGTGTCGCCACGAGTACGACTTGTTCAACCAATAAATGTATTATTAATCCTCGATCGAGATCATTATGCAAAAAAGGGGGGAGGGGAGCAGGCTGAAGAGGGGTCTCGTCGCACTGGGGCAACCCATCCAAAACACCAAAGGGCTATACGTGAATTAGCAACAACATCTAATAAGTACAGGTCAAATATGTTAATCGACAATATAAAATCCAATCAATGGATACCAATTATACCGGTTAGAGGGTCAAACTCGGAGAGGTTACAACTTACCACCGGGGTGGTGTGCAAAAGGACCCGTTAGGTGGAGGGTAGATATCAACAGTAGATCTGGAATTAAAGTTTAGTACAGGTCTTATTATACTGATAGTATTATTTTACAAAAAAATGCAGAAATGACCGCATGGTAGAGGACTTACCGAGGTATCACTCGGAACCGCCTAATGAATTAATGGTCGGGGGTCCGTTAAGGCATCAAAAGGGACAGTAGCTCTAAATATAAAAAAGTATAAAGAGAAACATTAAAAACTATCCCCGCAGGGCCGGGCGGGTTAGAATCCAAAGCAGGGACCAATCTCGGACTTACCCGACAGCCGTATTGCTTCGACTTTCGGCGTGGGGTAGCAGACACTCGCGCTGTGGCGTCGAGTCCGTGGCAGGACTAGATCAGGAGACAGAGAGTATGCAAAGCGTTACCGGTCTGCTGGAAAGGCGCGGACTGAACGCATGCACTCGAGGAAAGGCTGATGCTTACCGGTGTGAGGATTAATCCGAAGCCGTTCACTGCTCGCCGAGGAAATGGCGAAGCAGAGTTCCGCTTACAGGGATGTTGCCCGGGTTACATGTCACGTGATTAAAAGGCATGGTGGACAGACTCAGTGAGTCAGTGGGTAGCATGAAGTCAGGCAATTACTGGAAACACACATACGGAATATTACCAATAACGCTCAGTGTGTTAGTACACATTCTGGATATAGCCATTAAAGGTGACTGAAATAACGTGTTTAAAAGTGACGTAGCGACTGGATGGAATCCGGTAACGGGATATATCCCTAAGTATGGAAGTAGTAATAGCCAAACCAAAATAGGCAATTGGGTACTTGTCGGTGGAGCGGATCACGCGCATATGGGTGAATGCATCGACTAGGGGATAACTGTGGACATCCACAGACAAATACTATTCTTTTTATCAAGCTAAATGCTGGCTTAGGCACGAACATAAATTGGTGAATAATAACATCGTGATCACAACAAAATAGTCTCATAGCTTCAATACCCCTTAATAAATTGGCAGGGTGCTCAAATACAAGGCGTACCTCACACAAGTGGGTATAGGCCACTATAGCTCCGTTCTAATAGTTATTAATGGGCAAAATTGCTGGTTGTTGCGCAAATATTGGTTCCAGGATAATGTCACCGTAATCACAACACAGCAGGTCCAGATCTTAGAAACCCTGACTGAATTAATTGACAATGCTCAAAATACATGGCGTACCTCACACAAGCGGGTATAGGCCACTATAGCTGTGTACTGATGATTGTTAATATACACACAATCAAAGTTACTGCAACATTGTGGGTGTGGCGTACCTCGCACACGCGGGTAAAGGCCATATACACATTGGCGCTGCTCGTCGATGCACAATTAGGCTACTGATGTCTTAACTATATGTGGATCGAGGCCAGACATATTGAATCATCATGCTAGGTAGATTCATTAGTAGGAAGAGTGTAATCTCAGGCTCATAGTTAATTCTAGCTATGGATACAGACCATGGGCAATGTCATTGAAACCATCATCAAGGTAGAATAGCCAGTTGAGAAAATGAACTATCATGTTCGTTAAGCCCAGATTCAATGGAGTTAAAGGTAAATATCCACTTTAATTCCCGGGTGTTAAGGATATTTGAGATATTACCTCCCCGTGGACCCAGTGTCGCTTTCTCGATGACTAACCACTTAAGGCTTTCTGGTGCATGGCCTACTGATAAGAAGTGGTCAACTAGCGGTGCCCCCTGGGTTTTGCATCTGATCCGGCTCATATGCTGAAGTATCCTTGCTTTCACTTTTTGTTGGGTCTGGCCAATATAAATCAATTGACATGGGCACAAGATGGCATAAATGATGTTTTCAGAGTTGCAGTTGGTATGTGATTTCATAACAATTCTGTGTCTTCCGTGTGAGAATTCCTTTGTTTGAATAGTGCTGGCACAGGCTTTGCAGCAACCACATCTAAAGTGGCCCAGGATGGGAGGAAGATTCCACATAGTTTGGATAGTTGGATCCTCCGGTGTTTTCAAGAAGGAACGTACCACAAGGTCCTTGATGCTTCTGGCCTTTTTGAATGCATGAAGGGGCAAGTCACTTTGTTGAATATCATCAGAGATAAGTGCCCAATGACGGTTTATTATCTTTTTTATTTTGTTGCTGGCGGTATTGAATGTAGTGACACATACGATTTTCTGTTCAGATTCATCTCTGTCGGTCTTAGGGGTCAAAAGTTCTTCTCGAGGATAGAACCAGGCTCTTTTCCGTGCACGCTTGACAAGTTGTTTTGGGTACCCCCTGGATAAAAGTCTCTGTTTGAGTTCTTCAGACTCGCTGAAATAATGATCTTTATTGGAGCAATTGCGGCGAATGCGCAAAAATTGCCCAAAGGGGAGGTTGTCTCGGAGGGCACGTGGATGGTGACTCTCGTAGTGCAGAAGAGAGTTTCTTTCAGCCGGTTTTCGATACAATGTGGTGAGTAATAAACCAGCCTCCTCATAGATGGTGAGGTCTAGGAAATTGATCCGGTGATTGTCTGATTGAATGGTAAATTTTAGGAAAAGAGATTGTTCATTGAGCCAACCAAAGAACGCCGTTAGTTCTCGTAGGTCTCCGTGCCATATCAGGAGAATGTCATCGATGTAACGCATCCAGAGACTCAATTGGTCTCTGAATGGGTTGATCTGATTGAGTACGGTATCTTGCTCGAAGGCTGCCATGTATAAAATTGCCACATCAGGAGCAAAGGGAGCCCCCATAGCTACTCCTGAAGTTTGAATGTAAAACTTGTCCTTGAACACGAAGAAATTTTGGGTCATTGCTATACGCAGTAATGCAACAATATATGAAATATAGAAAGGGGCATCCGAGACCAAGTTTTCACATCTGTCTGAACTCGCTCCCAAACAGGCACCACGTTGCGTTCCCAGGCAGTGTTTGCCGATTCCGTTAGGAACACCCCCAGATACTTCAGACCGTCCATAGCCACCCGCAGTCCCGATGTCCAGGGATCCGTCACTGTGCCATCTCCCAGCACCCATAGAGTGGATTTATGCAAGTTCAGGTATAAGCCCGAAACCTCCCCAAAGATTTGCATAACCTCCAGCACCCGCGGCCCCGAGCGCTACAAGTCAGTAAGAAAGAAAAGGACATCGTCCGCGTAGAGTGCAATTCTATCCGATAGGTTGTCATTCCACACAAAGCCCCGCATCTGCGCATCCGAACTCACCCTGGCGGCCAGGGGCTCCATGGCCAGAGCGAACAAGTAAGGGGAAAGCGGACACCTCTGTCTGGTCCCACGGCCGATGGGGAACGTCTCCGACACCACCCCTGCGACCCGCACCGAGGCCGTTATGTCTGTATAGAGTAGCTTGACATATGACAAGAAGACCGGGTCCGGATTGAGACGGGGCAGGAGTGCAAAAAGGTACGTCCAGCTGACTGAATCAAAGGCTTTGTTAATGTCTGCCAGTAACAGAGCCGCCTGTTCTCCCGTGGCCCCCATGGCATCGATCGCTGCCTGCACGCATCGGATGTTATGCTGCGTTGCCCTGTGAGGCATGAATCCGGCCTGGTCCGGATGGACTAGGTCCGTGATAAGCGGGAATAACCGATTCGCTAGGGCCTTAGCCAGAATCTTAGCCTCTATATTGATTAAAGAGATGGGACGATACGAGTCATGCCTATCAGGGGGTCTACCTGGTTTCTGAAATACTACAATTTCAGCATGACGCCAGTCCGGGGGCAACGTGCCCCGCGCACGCGCTGTCTCGAGTGCACGGCGATAATGGGACCCCAGTTGTACATGACATTTCTTAAAGAACTCACATGGGTAGCCGCTCGGGCCGGGGGCTTTCCCGGCATTGAGTTGTCCCAGGGCGTAACCCAGCTCCTCCGCTGTAAGGGGTGCATCAAGAGCCCTCCTGGTCTCCTCTGACACCGATGCAGGTGGCAAGTCATCAATAAATTGAGCCACCTCGTCAATCGACAAGCGGTCGCACGCACGGGGCGTACTGGGTTGTGAAGTAGTTGGCAAAGCTCGCTGCCAGCTCGTTTGGGTCAGTAAGGACCACTCCGTTGTCGGTCGTAAGACCCGGCAGCGTGATGGGTTGGAGGTTGTGTTGGCAGAGTCTATGGAGCATCGTGCATGACTTATCCCCCTATTGGTACACCCTACTTCGTGTGGCCAGCCACACTGTTTGGCCTCATCTATTAAAATAGACACATATGATTGTTGTGCCTGGAGAAGCAACCGCATCCCGACGTCATCGCCCCCTTCACTGTTCTGCCGTTCCAGGGTTTCTACCTGCGCTTCCGCCTCTGTGATCATTTCCTGACGCCTCCGACGGGCCGCGGTACACCACGCGATATCCACCCCCCGTATGGTGGGCTTCATAGCCTCCCACACCACTCCTGCATCGATGTCACCTACTAGATTTTCTCGCCAATAGAGGTCTATTGCTTCTCGCAAGTGCTTAACATAGGCAGGCTGCTGGAGATGCCACGAGGACATCCTCCATCTGAACGGCTGACGTTTTGGAAGGAGTTCTACCCTAACCGACACTGGGGAGTGATCGGACAGGCCCCTCGGCAAGATTTCGGCGCTCGGCACCCTGCACAAGCACTCCCTGGGGACAAACACATAGTCCAACCTTGAGAAGGAGCCATGCACTGCTGACACATATGTATACTCGCGTACTGTAGGGTGCATATGCTGCCATGTATCCATCCAGCCCATTCCCTCAATCATAGCATGCAGTCTGGTGGGTGGGGGGGATCTCCCCCAACCACTGCTAGTGATTCAGGGATGTCCTCCCACACCGTGAATAGCTTCTCAGCCAGGGCCCACTGCAGGGGTGGGGAGGCGTAGACACTCCCAAACACCACGGACTCAGTGCCCACCATGCCTTTAACAAATATATAACGACCCTGTGGGTCCACCCACTGCTTCTCGTGGACGTACGCTACCCTGCGGTGTATCAAGATGGCCACCCCTGTGTACCCCCGGGAAAACCCGGCATGAAAAACCTGGTGATAGCCAAACCTCTGCAGACCCAGTACCCTCGAGCCCATCATGTGAGTTTCTTGGAGCAAAAGCACATCTGCAACCTCCCTTTTCCCCCAGCGTAATACTGCCCCACGTTTAATCTTGTCCAGCATTCCCCTGACATTCCACGTGATCACTCGTAGAGACTCCTCGAGGAGTCTATGAGTCATTTCAGTCATAGTCAATCGGGACCCACCAAGCGGGCCTTCTGCGCCAATGCCACCCATCACGCACTGTAAGGAACACTATTGCGAAAAACACGTGCAGTCTCTCCCACCCACCCCAGGGCCCCAAAACAACCTGGACTCCCACCTTCTCCCCCCTACCCCCACCCTCCCAAACACCCATCAACCCCTCCACCCCACATTCCTGAACAGTTCCCAACTCCAACTCAGCAGCCTCGTCCCTGGCCGTCCGTACCCCACCGCCCCCCCCTATACCTCAATGAACCATGAAGTACCTGTCGCGACATGGGTAGCCCCGAATCCAAAACAGAGGGCCCAGGACCAACCATGCCAATGGATCCCAACTCCCCAAAAAACAGTGAACTCATCCCCCCTCCCCTAGTGCCTCCCACATTGGTAGGAGATTGGTAGCCCCTAACATGTAGTCCCCGAACCCCATCCCACAACCCCACTCATGATCAGCAATCAGTTGCAAGTTAATCTTGAGGCAGCGATAAGGCATCCAGTCCACTGAGCCTCCGGAGCCCCGTCACAGTTAGCCAGGACCTGCAACGCCAAATGTAAAAGGGCGCCAAGTCCTCATAGTTTTCAGTGATCTGTTCCAGAATGATCCGAGTCCTCGGTTCTACCACTGTCCTGCGTGCCCTTGACTGAGGCTGACCGCTTTCTCGATTTGGAACGCCGGTTCCTCCTGTTCTTGGTCGTCCGATCCCTCCGTTCCTGTGACGACCCTCTTGAAGAGCCCGGATTCAGCCCCGGCTGGGAGTTCAGTCTGATTCTCACCGTTTCGTCAGTCCATTTAAAGAGGTCCTCTGGAGTGTTGAAGAATAGTGTCTGCGATTGGAATATTACCCTCAAACGCGCCGGGTACAGCAGGGAGTATTGGAGTTTAAGACCCCGCAGCTTCGCCTTCGCGGCCATAAAGGAGTGACGCTGCTGCTGCACTAACTTAGTGTAATCAGGAAAGATCATTATCTTTCGATTTTCGTAAAGAATGGCCTCCCTGGTTCTAGCTTCCTTCAAAATGACGTCCCGGTCATGATAGTTCAAAAGCCTAGCAATCACTGCCCTTGGCCGTTCGCCCTCCGGTGGCCTCTGCGTCAAGGCGCGGTGTGCACGTTCAATGATGAAGCAGTTGGATAAAGCCCCTGGGGGCAGCCATGACTCCAGGCACTGCGTGAGAAATTGTTCCATGTTTCCTTTCTCACATCGTTCCGGAAAGCCAATGAAACGGAGGTTGTTGCGGCGTGCGCGCCTTTCAGCATCTTCCACCCGGAGCGCCAGGCTCCGCTGCGCAGTTTCCATCGCCGCCATTTTCTTTTTGAGGGTACCCACATCGTCCTCCACAACCGACACCCTGGATTCAGCCTCTGTAATTCGTGCCACTGCATTTCTCAAGTCTTGGCGCAACAGAGTCACATCCGCGCCCACCACACATATTTTGGCGTCTAGCATGTCTCTTGACTGGGTGATAGCCGACATAAGGGCTGCATTGTCCGGCACCCCTCCTTGCTGTCCACCTCCCGATGGCCCGGGGCCCCCACTGGGCCCGGTGAATTTGTCGATTTTCGCCTGTTTGGTGAGGCCACCACCTCCTCTAGTCATGGCTGCGAGTCTTACGTGGGCCACCAACTATGCAAGCAGAAATGGTAGGATAGGGTCCCCGAGCACTTCCGTCAAGTCTATCAGGGGGGGCCCCACACAACAGCTCCTGTCCCACTGGGAGGGTAGGTGATCGCGCTCCTGGTACAGCCCTACACCCGGGTCAGGCCAAGGCAGGCCCCAAGATCTGCTCCCCAGCAGCCGACGGTCAGTGCCTCCCACGCTTCGCTGGCCGATCAGTGGCACACCTCTACAAGGTGTGGGCGCCCCAATGCCGGTCTCCGGTTCACAGCCGACCTTCCCTCCAGCCTGGGGACTCGGGGGGGTACTCACAGTTCGCCGCCAGTCGCGCGGCAATCTAGCAGCGCTCCGGTCCGCCCGCCGCCGTCCAGCCACCTTCAGGACCTCTGCACGCGTGTAGGCAGCAGATGAGGTTCTCTCCGAACCACGCAGTTCCCCTGGTAAATGCGGGATACACCGCCCGCGGCGGGGGTCACGAAACTCGAGGCCCCGGTTGCACCCGGGTCACAAGGCCACAGCGACTGCTCCGGTTGGCTCACAGCACCCCGAACCCCCTCATGTCCAGCGGGGCCCCGGGAGGAGAATCGCCAGCTGTCCCTCGGGATAAACAATGTCCGCGGCTACCGCTGGGCCAGCCGACCCACACAGAGGCCCTCCGGCTGGGGAGCGCCAAAATCGAGGCCCCGGCTTCTCTCCAGCACGCTAGGCCACTCCCCTCGCTCCGCTGTCTCATCGCGCTCAACCTCTCGGGATCTCCGCCGACTGCACCGGAGGGTCCCTGGCACCTTCAGCAACATCTGCCCCGCTTGTGTTGTGAGTCTTGGGCTCGGGGGCCAGGATAAAATGCCGGATTAATTGCGGGCCGGCGGGAGCTCTAGCAAGCTGCGACCGCCATCTCCGCTCGCGAAGCCACGCCCCCCCCTGTTTCCAGGTTTTTGATCTCTTGTTCCAGATCCCTGATCTTTTTATTCCTATCTCTGTTTAGTCTGCTTTTAATGCTGAGAATTTTCCCTCTGACTGTGGCCTTTAGGGCATCCCATAGGATGTTCCTGTCCATGTCGGGGGTGTCATTGATCTCAAGGTATTCCTTTATTGCCATCTCTATTTCTGCCTTGGCTGTTGTGTTCTTGAGAAGGTCATCGTCAAACCTCCACCTACACCCAACTTGTTTTTCTTGTCAGATAAAACACCACCAAATAAACAATGGGCCATATTATCAAGAACGTCAATAACATTATTCCCGCTTTAGCAACATTAAACTGCTGTTAAATCAGCGATAAATGGCTTGATAATATGTCCTTGTGAATTCCCTTAGAAGCCCAGGTTCACGCCAGAACCTGGGCTTCTATGGGCATCCACAAGGGCATACTATCAAGCCCCTTATTGCTGCTTTAGCTGCAGTTTTATGCCGCTAAAGCAGCGATAATGTTATCGCGGTTCTTGATAATATGACCCAATGTGTCTTTATTGCAAATATGATGCCATTTGGTCTAGCTTTCAATGCAGATTTTTGTCACTTTTTTGTTTAGATTTGCCCACCTCAGATCTTAGCGTACAGACGTTAAAATGATAACAATTTAAATGTTAAAAAGAATACCTGGTATGCATGAAAAAATGAAAACTAAGTACTCTGTGGTCCCAGGGCTGAGGTAATGCAGAGCCTTTTTTCTAAGGCACTGAGAGGTGTCTGGGGTGAGGTAACCCAAGATTAATTCTTAAAGCAAACGCGGCAACATAATTCTTTTGCACATGCTACTTGCTTTCATTTGACAGCATTATTTTGAAAACTGGCTGACGCTGCAAGCCCTAAATCTGATGATCAGTTTGCCACCTCTCTCCACATCTTCACAAGAACATGTTTTGAGTTAATGCCTTTTATTTCACAACCTAATGTGTTCTGTGGTTTGTAGTCATCTTTACTATCTCCCAAAGATTCAACTGCAATGTGATTCCTGATACTAGTAATGATGACGGCCTTTCCGTCTGCAAAGCAGTATGTCAAACAATGTGAAAGAAGAAATGTAAATGTAAAGAAGAGTTTTATTTATAATGATGGAGCATCCTATTGTGGCTCAGTTCACATGTCATGTAACTACTAGTTAAATTGAATGCTAATGTATCACTGACTGGGTGACCGCTCCAGTAAACTCTGCTTTGCTGGCCTTGGCAGAGCTCTTGTTAAACTATGTGCTCCAAGCGGAGCGCAAAGTTGCAAATCTCTGCAAACTCCACTGGCAGAACAGAGATTGCCGCCCATCCCTAGACAAGATGGTTAACAGAGTGAATGCTGTTGGTACCACCCTGCGCACACATGGCAAGATAAGGAAGAAGTGGAACAACCTCGGACTGAAGGAGCGTACCAGGTACAACAACCACCACCTGGAGGCTCAGTGGACTCGTGTGGCTCTTCCAGCACACCATTTCAACTCTGTCCCTGGGAGGAGACAGTCTTGGCCATCCTGCATTCTGAGGGCTTTACAGGAATAGAGGGGGGAGTGGACTCTGGCAAGTTACACTTCAATAACATAATGTCACAATGTTGTGTTTGCTCTGAACTCTGATTTTGCTATTATGTACCATAAAAAACACCATCAGGGTCTCAACAAACACCAACGACAACATCAGCACCGCCGAACACATTCACTTCAAGATTCACACGGACCCCAAGACCACCCTAAGAGGCACTCTCGTCTACAGAACGCCAGGACCCCAGAGTCAATTCTACTACTCCATTGCCGACCTCATCCGCATGCACGCGCTGACCTCCACCGTCTACTTCCTCTTCCGAGACCTGAACTATCATCTGGAGAACAACAAAGACAACAACTCCTCCACCCTGATCGCCAACCTTGCCAACCTCAGACTGAAACATCGTGTCATGACGCAGACCCAAATCGCCGGTCACACGCTAGATGCCATCTTCTCCTCAAGCCCCCACGTCACCTTCCGCCACACCTCCGAACTCACCTGGACAGACCACCACTGCATCTACTTCTCCTTCTAAAAAATCCTCACACACCACCGCACCCTACAGAGCCCCCGCTGCTGCTGGTGCAAAGTCACTGAAGAACAACTACAGACAAGCCTCACACTCAACCCTCCGACCAACCCCACCAACCCCGATGATGGTGCACTCACCCACGAACGCTGGATGAACGACTGCGCCAACACCGTAGCCCCGCTGAAAAAAACCACCAACAGAGGCACCAGCAAAAGAGTCAGCTGGTTCTTCCCGGAACTCCTCGACTCAAAGCGCACCTGCTGGAAATTGGAGAACATATGGTACAGCGACAAGACAACGGACAGCCGCGCTGCCCACAAAGACGCCATCAGCAACCACCACCACCTCCTCAGGACCGACAAAAGGACCTCCTTCACAGACCGCCTTGACAACAATGCACACAACTGCAAGGATCTCTTCACCATCGTGAAGGAATTCTCCAACCCCAGCTCCAGCACCAACGACATCCCACCATCGCAAGCCCTATGCGACTCCCCCGCCACCTTCATTCACTGGAAAATCACCGACATCCATGACAGTCTAAAACCCTGGACGACCCCTAGAGACCTCGCCGCACCGGACCCACTGCACCCCACCTCCCACGACACCCTGACAACCTGGGCCAACGTGAGCATCGAGGGCACAATCAAGACCATGCAAACAAAACAGGTGATGGACAGAATGTGGATCAATGTCACACATTCACCCCAGTCCAAAGATCTGGGCCCAAATCCATTGTTTTTTTGCACTCCACACCACCCTGGGTTAGACAATGGCGATATGCAAATCAGCTCTGACCCTGTGCCCCATGGGAACAGTCCAGTCCGAACTACAAAAGCCATGTCCTTCCCAGAACGGAATCAAGCATCCGAGGACCGGACCGGTTTCGAGGTAACACCTCTCATCAGCCCGGCTAGCTTGACTCCAGTGGTGTGGAGTGCCTGGGACCCATGTCTGAGCATCCCCAGCGCACTTATGGCGGTATTGCAAACAAAACAGGTGATGGACAGAATGTGGATCAATGTCACACATTCACTCCAGTCCAAAGATCTGGGCCCAAATCCATTGTTTTTTTGCACTCCACACCACCCTGGGTTAGACAATGGCGATATGCAAATCAGCTCTGACCCTGTGCCCCATGGGAACAGTCCAGTCCGAACTACAAAAGCCATGTCCTTCCCAGAACGGAATCAAGCATCCGAGGAACGGGCCGGTTTCGAGGTAACACCTCTCATCAGCCCGGCTAGCTTGACTCCAGTGGTGTGGAGTGCCTGGGACCCACGTTCGAGCATCCCCAGCGCACTTATGGCAGTATTGCAAACAAAACAGGTGATGGACAGAATGTCGATCAATGTCACACATTCACCCTAGTCCAAAGATCTGGGCCCAAATCCATCGTTTTTTTGCACTCCACACCACCCTGGGTTAGACAACGGTGATATGCAAATCAGCTCTGACCCTGTGCCCCATGGGAACAGTCCAGTCCGAACTACAAAAGCCATGTCCTTCACAGAACGGAATCAAGCATCCGAGGACCGGACCGGTTTCGAGGTAACACCTCTCATCAGCCCGGCTAGCTTGACTCCAGTGGTGTGGAGTGCCTGGGACCCACGTCTGAGCATCCCCAGCGCACTTATGGCGGTATTCCAAACAAAACAGGTGATGGACAGAATGTGGATCAATGTCACACATTCACCCCAGTCCAAAGATCTGGGCCCAAATCCATCGTTTTTTTGCACTCCACACCACCCTGGGTTAGACAATGGCGATATGCAAATCAGCTCTGACCCTGTGCCCCATGGGAACAGTCCGGTCCATCACCTGTTTTGTTTGCACAATCAAGACCATGGGCACAATCCACTCCGGATCCCCGTCCGACCCTCTCCCACACCACATCTTCAACAAAGCCAGCAATTCCATTGCACCCCACCTACACAAAATCATCCACCTCTCCTTCGAGACCGCCACCTTCCCTGAGAACTGGAAGCACGCAGAGATCAACACCCTACTGAAGAAACCCAAGGCAGATCCGAGCGACCTCAAGAACCTCTGACCCATCTCCCTGCTTCCGTTCCCAGCAAAGGTCATCAAGAAGATAGTTAGCACCCAGCTCACCTGTCACCTCGAAGACAACAACATCCTGGACCCCTCCCAATCAGGATTCCACAGCAACCACAGCACCGAGACCGCCCTCATTGCCGCCACAGACGTCATCAGGATCCTTCTAGACAACAGAGAGACAGCGGCCCTCATCCTCCTGGATCTCTCCGCCGCCTTTAACACCGTCTGCCACTGCACACTATGCACACGACTCCAAGACGCAGGCATCCGGGAGAAGGCCTTGGACTGGACCACCTCCTTCCTCTCTGGCAGAACTCAGAGAATCCACATCCCCCCATTCCTGTCCGAGGGTTCCGAGATCATCTGCGGCGTCCCACAAGGATCTTCCCTCAGCCTTTCGTGTTCAACGTCTACATGGCACCACTAGCACGCTTCGCCCGACAGCAAGACCTCAACATAATCTCCTACGCCATCGACACACAGCTGATCCTCTCTCTCACCAAGGAACCTCTCACCGCCAAATCCAACCTCCACCAGGGAACGAAGGCAGTCGCCGACTGGATGAAGGAAAGCTGACTTATGCTGAACTCAGACAAGACGGAGATCCTCATCCTCGGGTCCAACCCCGCAGCATGGGATGACTCATCGTGGCCCGCATCCTTGGGGAACCCCCGGCCCCCACCAGCCACGCACGCAACCTGGGACTCATCCTTGATTCAAAACTCACCATGACCAAACAAGTCAACGCAGTCTCCTCCACCTGCTTCAACACCCTCTGCATGCTCCACAAGATCTACAGATGGAACCCGACAAACACGAGGGAAACAGTCACCCAGGCCATAGTCATAGGCAGACTCAACTACGGTAACGCCCTCTACGCCGGAGCCTCGTCCAAGCTCATCAACAGACTGCAGAGAATCCAGAATGCCTCTGCATGCCTGATCCTCGATGTCCCGCGCCGCGACCACATCACCCCCCACCTGATGAACCTGCACTGGCTCCCCGTCGACAGGAGAATCTCCTTCAAACTCCTGATCCACGCACACAAGGCACTCCACAAGACCAGACCAGCCTATCTCAACAGTCGACTCTCCTTCTACGTACCCAACAGGAAACTCTGCTCTGCTGACCACGCCCTGGCCAAGGTCTCGTGCATTCGCTGAACCAACTTCCGGAGGCAGGTCCTTCTCCCACCACGCCACCAAGACCTGGAACACCCTCCCCCTCTTCCTATGACAAACCGAAGACCTGCTGACTTTCAGGAGACAACTCAAGACCTGGCTCTTTGACCAGTAGCAGCAGCACCTCCCCCAGAGCCTTGAAACCCTTGCGGGTAAGTAGTCCGCTTTACAAATTAAATTATTGATTGATTATACACTTTCCTAACATGTAATACTCAAAGTACCTGAAATATTGGTTTGTCTGTGGTAATGTGTATTACTGCATATAAGAGCACGTGTACCCAACTCCATGTCATGCCAAATGTTGCAATGCTGTCTGTAAGTGCATTACCATCAAAATATGACTCCAGGACCCATGATATGTGTTGAAATTTAAATGTATGGTCCAACACAAATGCATGTTGCCAACAGGAAAAATACACTAACCATTTGTCAAGTGTTGGAAAAATTAGATTAAAGTGACAATCATTAACACAAGACCCTCTCACTCCAACTATAAACAAGATGCTACACTCCTTTTACCCCTTTTCACTTGTCTGCCCTGTTACTACTGATCATCACTAATCATGCAGCTTACCATTTCTCAAGTTTGGTAAGTCTAGTTAGGAATGACTTCAACTGTCATGAGTCCCTGTGACTGGAACTCTAACCAAAATGCTAGACTCATATTATTCCTTCTCACTTGTGTGCCATGTTACTAGTGATCCACACTTACCATGCAGGTTACCATTTTTCAAGTGTTGTGTAAATTGTGATTGAAGTGACTACAACTACCATGAGGCCCCGTCACTCCAACTCTAACCAAGACTCCTGTTGCCCCTTTCTCACTTGTCTGCCATGTACCATTTCTCCCGTTTTGAAAAAGTGACTTTGAAGTGACTACAACTACCATGAGACCATGCTACTGGAACTCTAACCAAGATTCTAGACTCTCACTTGTCTACCATATTACTACTGATCTTCACTCATCATGGACTGTGCAATGTACAGATAATGCTCCACTCAGATTTATGTCTGAATACTTTTCTTGATGGTGTTATAGACCCATCCATTGAAATTATTGATGGCATGAGTGACACCATAACAACACTACACTCCTAATATATGTCAGCCATGAAGGAAACTCAGCTGATTAGCAGTGCCAGGTGACCCCCTGACTCTGCGCTTCTCACATGATGAGCAATTCTTAATATACAACCAAGCTGGGTGTTTACCTATATTAGACACAACTAGGTTTTGGAATGGAGAAAGACACATTTTATGACTACATTGTGCTTGTAACAGAGATTTGGAGCTGTCATGTCTATTCCTAAAGCAAATATACCACATATCTCCACATCTAATGAGCTGATAAAATGTGCTACATCTATTGACTGTCAACACATTTCTAGTAACCAACTTCAAATTTACGCAAATAGGTGACAATACTAATCTCTATCAATTTTATTCCATTCTTTGTCCCCATTTACTTTGACACAAACAATGTGGATGCAGATACCTCACTTCCACCATTAACAATATTCTCGATTTCTCAATAGGTCGATCCATCATTCCATCTTCACAGAGGTTGGAAACAGAACAGAGTTCCTCCCCACCCCAGGATGAAGTCCTCAGTGATGACAATGTTACTGAAGAGGTGCATGATGGTCCTGGCTCATTTGGTAAGCCAGGGCAGACGCCAACTGTGGGGATCACTGTGCCCACAACAACACCTCCCAGCACAGCTTCAACATCTCAGCCAACCACTTCCCCCCAACCTATGCACCAAGCACAGGCAGTCACATCCTATGCCCCCATTCCTGGATTCTGATACGCCTATCACCACCCCAGTCATAAAGGAACTAGGACCAAGTGAAAGGTTGCAGTCTGTGCCAAGGGCACAGGGCCGTGGGGATAGGTGAAGTGGGAGCGTAACTGTGAGCCTGCTGAGTGAGCTGACAGAGATCACGGACATCCAAGCTGCCATCAGCTAAGTCCTAGGAGTCTACCAGGACTCCCAAAATGTCATGTGCCAGTTATTGACCAAAATCCGGAAAATGAAGGAGCTGTAGAGGTGGCTTTTACATTTGCATCTTACTTTTCCTGTTGACCAAGTACATCCAGACCATCAACATCTGCCACAGCCACAGGAAGGGTGGATGTGTCAGAGGAGGACACACCTTCATGTGCCCCAGATCCCACTCTGGCCAAAAGAAGAGGGGACGTTGATCCAAAATTCCAGGAGCTCAGGATGGCAAGACATCCACTAATGCAAAGAAACCTTGCCCCTTTTGTCCTCCTGTGTGTGTACATATTCACTTTGTGAACTATTCCTGTCCATTTTTCCATATCTGATAGGAGACTTATGTTAGACTTTGGACTCCAGACATTTTGAACTCTACTACAATGGTTTCATCCCCGATAACTGAAGACTTCACTTTTGGTATGCAGTGTGTATTTCAAGTTAATTTCTTGATCTTGTCCTTGTTCAAATCACATGGCACCAAATCATTTTCTCCAGTTGTAATTCTCACAAATAACAATGTGAATGTACTACCATGTGAACTTTGCAATGTCAAAACTAGGGTCTTCTGGAAGCATGGATATGTTGTATGTAAACAATGTCCAACTCTGGCTCGCTTCTATGTCACAACAACACATACAGACATGTTTCTGGCATGAGAACATCTTTATTCCATCGTTCAAATCATAGACTTACATTCTGAATCAATGATAACATAATCAGTTGCAGACTTTCACAATATTGAAGGAGGGGATATATCTGACAAAATTGAAACCTATAGGCAACATAAATTAGGTCTACATCATCAGCTGGAGCCATAGTGCCTACCTCACAAAAGGAATCCCACATCAAATAATGAAATAAACAGGCACAAGTCAGTACAACAGTTTCAGACCACAGGGTCATTAAAATCCAGTGTTGCTTGCATATGGTGGATTTTCACATACAAATGTCAGTGATGTGCAAAAGCACTTTGGCCTAAAATGAAGAGACACAAGAACAGCTACATCCAGCTCACACACAATAATGCACTAACCAGTGTGAAGGCAGGATGGCATAAATTTGGCACAACCCAACATTGTGTTGGAGAACATGATGGCACATATATATCATTAGGATCAACACATCACAAGGAACAAGTCCAATGGAAGCCAAGTAACGTCCATCTGATCGCTGTGGAAGATGTCTTCATACCAGCTTTGTACACCCAAACTCTGTGACTGACATTCCCAGGACCAATCCATGTCTAATTCCGACATATGAACAGCATCATATACCTGCTAATGTCACAACTCTGAAATGTCCAAATTAAGATGACATGGTGAAGGAACCTAAAACAGAAAAACACAGAGAGATTATCAAAGAAAACATACATATGACACACTACATTGTCAAATTCTAGAGAACACAGTCCAAGACAACATTTAGAGCTGAACAAGCTACACTTACAAAACAAACACCTTTCCCCAGATATTTCCAGACACATATTCCTAGTATCAAGCATTAACATCCTCCTCACAACATCACTACAAGATTTGCAAGAATAGTCAAAGTCATCACATCTCACACCATACTCACACTCTGGGGAAGTACTTTCGGAAGAGATCTTGAAGCAAGTCAGCTCCTTCCTCCTCACCACAATCATCTTCATTTGCCATTTCAGGGTCCCCTACCTGGTTGTTCTTTATGGCCTGCATCTTCTGTGATGATGTTACACACCATCCCAGGTGAGTAGAGGAGGGCTCCCCCAATTTTGTCCAGAAATTGGAATCTGGCTTTTAGGACCCGAAAAGCCTGCTCCACTTCTCACCATGTTATTCAATGAGTCTCATTGAAACAGCCTTCCCTTGGCGTTGTTCAATTCCTCAGCGGTGCCTACAACCATGGCCGGTTGGGATGTGCTGAGTCTCCTAGATGAAGATAGACAGAAGTGCAACATTTATTTACACACTTAAAAACATACTACCTGGCATTACCCTCACAAAGTTAGGATATATCACATGTACCTACATGCCAGCCCTCTCGGGTAGGAGTTGTGACATCAGATAGGGTATGGTGTTGTTCTCCGGTACAAAGTAATCATATGCAGATCCAGAGAACCGGGCACAGATATTTGAGATGTACAAATCCGGTAAGCAGACAACTTGCACATTGATAGAATAGAAGTGCTTCCTGTTCCAGTACACTTGCTCTCTGGCTTGTGGTTGTCCTAAGGCAATATGGGTGCGATCAATGGATCCAGTTACATCATGTGGGAAGTCACTAAATCCATACAAATCCGTCTTCACAGTGGCTAAATCCTCACATCTGGGAAACTAGATGTATCTGGTCATGTGTCTCAAATTTGCTGCTCACACCTCTGTGAGTATCCGACTGAACATAAGTTGGGACATTTCACTTGAAATAGGAACAATGAACTGAAATGAGCGTATGGCTAAAAACTGCATAACAGACATGAGTTTAAGAAGTGGTGGTATTGAAGTAGGATTACTGATGTGAGGTAGGAGGTCAGGCTCCAACTGATTTAATAAATCAAGTATTGTTTGATGATTCAAACGGAACTTCTGGATAACATGCTGCTCTTACATGGTGTGTAGGGTCTGGAAATGGGTGGTAAACTGAACCCTGACATCTGCTCCCCCTCCCAGGGCACCTACACGAGAAGTAACACTACATGTATATTGTTCACAGTGTGCAGAGTAACATATGTGAAGAGTAAGACAAAAGTCACATATCTGAACATAAATTCTTCATTCTTCATGAAGCATTACACATTTTACAACATCATTGTCAAATCTTAAACATCCACAATTCATCCCAGGGTGGTCTTTATAGGTTTGTAACAGAGCTGTACACATCATCAATTCAGAAATGTTAAATTGCCACTTTAGTGATGGTAGCAAGATTTTCATGTGAAAGACCACCAACCGCGGTGTACAGTGCGCCACTCACATTTTACCTATGTGCATAGTAATGCACTATTTATTTGTATTTATTTATTACCTGTACAATTAATTAATATAATTACAGTAAAAAGCAGTTGACAAGACTACAATTAGTAAAAAAAACATCAGATTATGTTTGGAAGATGTGCCCCCCCCCCTCCGACGCCCGCTCGATCAGCCGGCAGCCCTCAGTAATCGCTAAAAACATATCAAATCAATCAATCAGGAGTTTGTTAAAGCGCGACTACTCACCCGTGAGGGTCTCAAGGCGCTAGGGGTGGGGGAGGAGGGGGGGTGCAGGTTCCATTCCATCAAGGAGGGGGTCTGTCGAAGAGCCAGGTTTTGAGGTTTCTTGCGAAGATGGGGAGCGATGTTGTCTGTCTGAGGTGGAGCGGAAGGGCGTTCCATGCTTTGGCCGTGAGGAAGGAGAAGGAGCGGCCTCCCGATCTGGTCTTTCTGGTGCGAGGGAAAGCTGGGCTGATCGCAGGGTCCTTTGGGGTGCGTGGAATTTTAGTCGGCTGTTCAGGTATGCTGGTCCGGTGCCATGGAGGGCCTTGTGTGCGTGGGTGAGCATCTTAAAGGTGATTCTCCCTCGACGGGGAGCCAGTGGAGTGTGCGCAGGTGCTGGGAGATGTGGTAGTGTTTTGGCAGGTTGAGGACCAGTCTTGCGGCGGCGTTCTGGATGTTCTGTAGCTTGCGGATGAGGTTTTTGTTTATTCCGCCATAGAGTGCCTGTCTTTCGGTGTTCGAGGGGGATCCATTTGAAGGTCTTACAAAGGAGGCGGAGGGTGTGGAAGCAGGAAGATGAGACAGAGTTGATCTGGCGGTCCATTTTGAGCTCGGAGTCCAGGATGATTCCCAAGTTGCGTGCGTGGTCTGTGGGGGTTGGCGGGTTTCTGAGGGCGGTGGGCCACCAGGTGTTGCTCCAGGCGTCGGGGGTTGGGCCCATGATGAGTACTTCAGTTTTGTTGGTGTTTAGTTGTAGGCAGCTGTTTTTCATCCATTTGGCGACGGCTTCCATGCCTTCTCGAAAGTTGTGTCTGGCGGTGTTGGGCTCGTTGGATAGGGAGAGGATGAGCTGGGTGTCGTCTGCATATGACACGATGTTGAGTCCGTAGGTTCTGACGACGGGGGCAAGTGGAGCCATGTAGACGTTGAAGAGCGTCGGGCTGAGGGAGGAGCCCTGGGGGACTCCGCAGGTGGTGGGTGTGGGGTCTGAGAGGAAAGGGGGGAGTCTGACCCGATGCGTCCTGCCGGAGAGGAAAGAGCAGATCCAGTCGACGGCCTTGTCCTGGATTCCTGCATCGTAGAGTCTGCGTATTAGGGTGCGGTGGGAGACTGTGTCGAACGCCGCTGATAGGTCAAGGAGGATGAGGGCTACTGTTTCTCCTTTGTCCAGTAAGGTGCGGATGTCGTCTGTTGCGGCGAGGAGGGCGGTTTCCATACTGTGGTTTTTCTGAAGCCGGATTGGGAGGAGTCGAGGATGTTGTGTTCTTCAATGAATGTGGCGAGTTGGCTGTTGATGGCTTTCTCGATGACTTTCGCTGGGAACGGGAGCAGGGAAATGGGTCTGTAGTTTTTGAGGTCAGTGGGGTCCGCTGAGGGTTTCTTCAGGAGGGGGTTGACCTCGACGTGTTTCCAGTCGTCGGGGAACGAGGCGGTCGCCAGATAGCGGTTGATGGTGTGGCAGAGCATGGGTGCGATGGTGTTGGCGGCTCTGTTGAAGATGTGGTGGGGGCAGGAGTCCGTGGGGGCCCCTGATTGGATTGACTTCATTGTCTTCAGTGTGTTTTTGGTGGTGAGGACTGTCCAGTCATCAATCGCTGGTTTCCGGGTGTCGGGGTGGTTGGTGAGGGTTCAGTGTGTTGGTTGTCTTCGTCGAAGTTGTCGGAGATGCTCTTGATTTTCTGGTGGAAAAAGATGCTGAGTTTGTCGCAGAGGTCTTGTGAGGGAGGGATGTCGGTAGACTCGCTGGTGGGTTGGGCGAACTCCTTGATGATGCTGAAGAGTTCCTTGCTGTTGTGTGCGTGGGTGGAGATTCTGTCTTCAATCGCTTTTTTCCTCGTTTCTCTGATGAGTTGATGGTGGGCGTTGGTGGCGGCTCTGAAGTTGTTGTGGGCTTCTGTGGATTTGGTGTTTCTCCAGGTCTTTTCGAGGCAGCGGCATGTGCACCTGCACTCTCGAAATTCGGTGGTAAACCATCTGGCTTTCTTGGTACGGGTATACTGCTTTTCAAGTCTATAAACCATTCGCCTTGGCGATTGAGTAGTAGTCCATAAGATGGCGCAGTCTTGATTGGGCGAATGAAGAGGGGCAAGAGCCTCAGTGCTTGTTGGGGTCCTGGCTGCCTTCTTCCCCTGGATTTGCAGTGATCGATTCCAGGGTTTGATTGTATTCATTTGCAGCCTTTATGGTGATCCTAATCGGGTGCGTGAATTTCCCCAGTCTTGCTAGTGTCGATGTAGTTGCTGAGGAAAAGCACAATGCTGATGCTTCACTACAAGACTTTATACCTTTGGTGATGCAAATTCTGTGCCGGAGTCACCAGTGTTCGTTGTTGAGGTTGGGACAGGAGCATAGAAAGTGCAACCAGGATTCCCTCCTGTAGGAGCACAGTCTACAATTTGTGGTTTCCCCCCTGCTGGCCCATGCAGGGTTAAAATCGGCAATTCCTAGTGTGCTTAGTCTCATAAAAAAAATCTTACTTCGGGCTTGTGGTGTGAGGGCCTCGCTTAGGTAACGTTATGCTTTGCCTACCATGTAGGAGTTGTTCAGCAGGTTTAAAAGGGAGCTGGAGCAGAGAGATTTGTAGTCAAGATCAAAAGATATTTCGCACACGTGTCTGTTTATGGCTTTTTTCCAAGCGTTCAGTGGAATTTCCAGCTGTGGCTACTCTCTTCCTTGATCTTCAGTATGGAGAAAGCGTGCCAAGGCTGGTGTGCCAGGTCAAGCGAGGCTGCTCAAAGATAGATCTCAATTGTTCTCCTAGAGAATTTGCTGGGGGCCTTAAAATCCTTACATATAGCTTTATGATCTCCCCCTGGCATGTCAGGTCTGGCCTCGCCAAGCCCAGCTCCGATCTTACCCGATATTACCCTTCATTTCCTCGCTGACCTCGGAATGAGGATCACAGATTTGTATGCTTTGGCTTAGGCTGAGTTGAGGCGGGCGTCCTGTGAGCCAGGCAAAGCCAGGTGGCCATAGCTAATAGCTGGCAGCAATTTCACTTTTAAAACGGCAAATAAAGGTCCGGCCAAAGGGCTTACCAGGTGTTGGCTCAGTTGCTTTAGCAGGTGTGTGACCTTATTGGCCTTAGATGACTGTTGTTTCAGATGGACGTTCACCTTGGCACCATCCATAAGCCAAACCCCTATGTACTTGTATGTTGCCACTCTGTTAATTTGCAGGTTTCCCATTTGCCACTGTGCTTTCTTTTTCAGATGATAGCTCCCAAAGATGACAATCTTGGTCTTCCCCTGGTTAACTGTCAAGTTATTATAGTTATTAAAATGTTTCAGTGCGTTTAGGGCTCTTTGTAATCCCACATTCATGTGATCCATTATGGCAGTACAGCGGCGTATTGTAACACCGACAACCTCATGCTTCCTAGCCTTGGTGCTACTAGGCTGGCTCCTTTCAGGTAGTCCTCCAAGTCTGCAGTATACAAGTTAAAAATTATGGGGGCCAACATGCATCCTTGTTTCAGCCCTTTGGCCGTTATTTTGGGGGATACTGTGCCGGCACTTGTTTTGACCTGCACCCAAGTGTCCTCGTCTAGCAATCTAATTACCATCGAGAGGTTTGGTGGGATGCCCCACCTTTCTAGTTTCCACCATAGTCTTCTGCGTACAACTTTGTCGAAGGCTGTGCTGTAGTTGATGAAGCAGAAAAGGCTTTTTCAACTTTTCTGCCTGGGCTGATAGGTGCGCTAGTGCCAGTACATTATCCATGGTCCATGACCGTGACCTGAAGCCCGTCTGGTGGAAGGGGATGAGGCTGTTTTCCTCCACCCAAGTCTCCAGATCCTTGCATAGGCCTTGGCTTCGAAATCGAGCAGGGCGATGAGCCTATAATTTGATGGCTTCAGACGGTCCCCTTTTTAAAAAATGAGGACCAATATAGAGCCGTTCCAGTAATCAGGGGTTTTAGCGGTCGAAAAAGTGTAGTTGTAAAGAACAGTTAATATTGTTGCCCAAAAGTCGGGAGCCTTTTTGAAGACCAGTGCTGGTAGCCCATTAGGCCCGGGGGCCCCATCGTTCTTCATCTTCTTGAGGGTCTTGATGATCATTTGAGGGTTAATCTGGGCTGGCGGTGTGTGATGTACCTCAGTCTGAGCTTTCTGGCCTGTGGGGGTGATGTCAGGGTTAGGAGTCATTACTGCTGGCTTTGAATTGGAATGTTGAGGTTGTCCTGCCCCAAGGTTTGTCTCTTCAAGGCTGGCTTTGTGTAAATAATTGCTTCATATGGGTCAGACAATCTTGCTCTGCTACTCCGTTTTCTCTTAGGACTCCTCTGCAGCTCAGCTGATTTATATGTCTCCATAATCCTGCTGGATTGCTCTGCTTAACCAGGGAGAAGACTTAGAGCCATTCCCTCTGTTTGTGCGCTTTTTGTGTTCCCACAGTTTCTTCCTTAGGGCTGCCCTCAGTGATGCAACCAATGGACCCTCCGTTTGTGTGCCCACTTTTTTCTTTATTATGAGTGCCTTGCGCAAGAGCCATTTACTTTCACGTATGTCTTTGGTTAGGCAAGTGCTTACACCAGTTGGTTGCATTTTTAACCTGGGGGCTTGTGGTTGGTGGTGACTGATCTTCTCTTGTAGATCTTCTACTGTGTCCTCCCAGTTCGTTATGGGTGAGATCGACGTTGATGAGATTTGGAGCTTCTTGCCTGTCTTATCTAACCATTTAATCCTCCTCAGGACACTGTGTTTTTCGTCCCTCTCTTGACTCACCAATGACTTGGAGATAGGTGGCTGAGGGTATTTCCAGCTGAAACACCGCACTTAATGGCCTGTGGTCACTTTCCATCCTATCCATGGCAACAAAATCTTCCAGACTAGCCGCCATTGCTTCACTGATTATGATGTAGTCGATTCTGGAGTTGTCCCGGAAGGTCGGTTCGGACGCCAGGGCTTCGAGCGCGCTTATTTCCATGTGGGTTGTGGTCAGCTTGTGATTAGCAAGGAGAGCGGCCCTGCCTGGACCCTGATGAGGGGATTTGGCTTTATCAAGATCCTTCAGGTTGAAGTCCCCAGCTAGGATAACTTGATGTTCTTTGTATTTAGTTAGAAAGTCATCTTATTTCCACGACAGTGCCTCCATCTGTTCTTTCATGGTGGTCTGCGCTGGGTTGACATTGCATTTTATTTTGAGAAGGTGCAGCAGATCTGAGTTGAACTTCAGGCCACAGATCTGGATCCAGGGCCTGTTCAGTGGAAGACATTTGTACCTGTGACCTAGTCATAGCAAACACATCTGCAGGGATGCCCAACATTTCTGCATGAGTCCTGAGCTCCACTTCAGCCCAAGCTTAAGTTTCTAAATCATTGCCCAATAAGCATTCGACAGGGAGGTCTGCACTTACAACAACCTTCTTATGGCCAGTTACCCCTCCTCGGGTGAAATTCCCAACTGCAAGGAATGGTCTGTCCTGACATTGCTTGCATTGGTCACTTGGTACATCTCACCAAGTTTGATTTGCTCAGGGGCCAAAAGATATTTTGTCACCATGGTGACACTTGCACCTGTGTCCCTAAATGCCATGGCCTCCTTGCCATTAATCAAAGGCTGTTGTATGTATTTGCCCGGATTACTGGGACTGACAAATAAGGAGGCAAAATCCAAGCCCCCATCACAGACTAACACAGCCTGAGATGGAATTCTGACTAGGCCAGAATCCATCTCATTTCCAAGGGTTAACCCTACTGCACCCTTATTCTGAGTATCACCACTTTGGACTAAACTAGGGGGAACAGTAGCCTTTGGGACTGTGGTATTATGTTTACAGATGTGACACCAAGGTTTCTTCTTGCCTTTACTTTACATCATTTACTGATGCTGCCAGTTGAACATGAAAATAAATTACAATATCACAAGCTATCTGGAGAAGCTTGTTTTGAAGTTTCTAGAGTCCTTAAAAAAATGAAACTTCTCATTATTGATGAGGTAAGCATGGTATCCAATTTAATGCTTGCTTTTGTGCATTTAAGATTGCAACATATACTTAAGACAGAGTATGATGTGTTATTTGGAGGTAAACATGTCATAGTTTTTGTAGGTCTACTGCAGCTAACTCCTGTGAAAGGACAACCTGTATTTGAAACTGTTACGCATGAAGAGACCAGAAAGTGCCTGGGCAGTATTGGAAATGTTAATATATGGTCACATTTCAAATATACTGAACTGATTCAAAATATGCGACAGGCAAAGGTTACTAAATATGGAAATATTCTTCAAGATAAAAGGATTGGAAAACTAACTGAAGATGCGAAAGAAACTCTACGAACACAATTACTTTCCAAGCTGTTTCCTAATGAAGATAATGTACCTGAGAAAATATATAGTAAAGAGGTAGCAGATAAGTCAGTCATATGCTTGATGCCAACTCTCAAAGAATGTTCTGTTTTCAATGAAAAAATTTTGAAGTTAGAAAATCAAGAAATTAAGAAACTGGAAGCTAAATATAGAATAGAGCATGAAGGTAGTACTATTGTGTTGTCTGAAAAGTTGAAGTAAAAATTGGATTCTCTTCAGAAATCTATATCTAAAACTGCTGGCTTAGAAAAAAATCTGTATGTATGTTTAAATTGTCGGATTATTTTACGAAGAAATTTACATGTAGAAAGAGGTTTGGTAAATGGAGCAATGGGTAATGTTGTTAGTTTTGTCAATTACTCAAATAGAGATGAGATTGAATTTTTAAGAATCACATTTGATGGAATTGAGGAAGTTCAACAATTCAGTCGCTGTTCAACTCGTTTTTTGCTTGTGAAAGACTTATATGTCAGTCGGAAGCAATTTCCAATTTGTTTGGCATATGCAGTGACTATTCACAAATCTCAAGGTTTAAGTGTAGATTGTGCTTTGGTAAATATTGGAAGCACTGTATTCAAAGAGGGTATGGCGTATGTTGCTCTATCTCGAGTTAGAACTTTATGTGGATTTTATCTAATTGATTTTGATGAGACAAAGATTAGTGCAGATCTAAATTGTGTGAAGGAGTATAATAGGTTAAGAAGAGAATATGCTCCAAGTTTACCTCAATATCCTTTAATTGAAAAGTGTATGGTTGGTCAGAAAAGGAGAAATGTGGAAAAACGTATCGAAGTAGTAGAGAAACGAAGAAAAAAAGATGTAGCTGTCAGTGGTAGCAGTAAGAAAAAGGTTAGTATTGAACAGATTGTTGGATTTAAGTTTGAAAACAGGTCTGGTGTCAACTGCTATGCAAATGTAGTAGTTAATGTTGTTTTTTTCTAAAAATAATTCAGCAACAGATTGTACAAAATCAGGAGCAAACATTTTGTTGTTCGTTAAATTCTGTATTTGAAAAATGTAGCAGTGATAATAGTGAAGTAGCAAGTGTTTCAGAAGTAAGGAATGTTTTAGACATATGTGCAGGACTAAATCAATTTTCTCTGAATATTCAGCAAGATTGTCAGCAATTTATTATGTATATGCTTACAGTTTCGGAAGATGAAGGTGTAGATATCGATAGTCTTTTTGGCCTTTCTTATAAATGGGAACATAAGTGTGATAATTGTTAATTTCCAAGTACTACTGCTATACACACTGAAAGATGTATATATTTAACATTACCAGACTGTAAAGAAGTGTCCTTTAATAAATTAGTTAAAGATGCTCATCAGTACATGGTCTGCTCTCAATGTAACTCTGAAATGTTATCAACATTATTTATTCACAGAAATGGACAATATGTAATTTTAATGTTTCAACGATGCAGAGCTGATGGGAGTAAATTGTCAACTTTAATTAAAAATGTTGTGGCTTCTCAAGTATCTATTTCTAGAAGAACATTTGTAACTGTAGCCATTATTTTTCATGAATGGCCTTCAAATTCATCAGGACATTACACAGCTTATTTGAAGTCTCCAACAGGCTGGACACTCTGCAATGATAGTCAATTGACTTTTAAGAAACGTTTGCCTTTTGACCTAACTAATTCTTATCTGCTATTTTTGCAACCCAAATTTCAGTAAAATTACTTGGTGTAGGAAGATTGCCACTGTAAAGATATGAAACTCTGTTGTTTAGAAATATCATGTGACTGAGGGTGTGCAAATCTAGAAATGAAATTTATATTTGGCATAGTGATAGTATCAGGTACAAGTTTACTTAAAGTTTGATGGTACAGAACACGTTAGAATTTTTATTTGAAAGGTTGAGAAAAAAATTGATAACACTAAGATTAAGTAATTTGAGAAAATAACTACTTAACTCATACTATTCGGCCACGCGGAAAGGTATGAGAGAAGAAAATGTGTACTTGAGATAAATGTTTTCAGAACATATTTCAACGGAAGTTTGTTGAGAGGTATTTAAAAAATGACGAGTTAACTCATACTATTTGGCCACGTGGAAAGGTATGAGAGAAGAAAATGTGTACTTAGGATAAATGTTTTTAGAATATATTTGGACGGAAGTTTGTTGAGAGGTATTTAAAAAATATCGAGTTAACTCATACTATTTGGCCACGCGGAAAGGTATGAGAGAAGAAAATGTGTACTTAAGATAAATGTTTTAAGAACATACTTGCACTGAGCTTTGTTGAGACTTATTTAAAAATAAGTGCTATGGTTTAATTAGTTTGTAACTGAGGAAGATGTACTGTGCTTACTCAAGAAATTGCGAATTAGAGAAAAACATTTAGGACATGTTTTTTTCAGGTATTTATATTATATATAGAGATCTTGTACGGGTTTTTTAAACACAATCATTTGGATTGTGGTTTTTTTCCCCCGCTGTTACATGATGATTACTTTTGAAATCACTGTTTATAGTGAAAATCAATATATTCTGAGGACAGCAAAAATAAACCATGTAATATGTTGTTTAAGTTATTTTGTTACATTGGATTTAGAAATATGTATTATAACACTGTTTAATTGTCTTCCACAGATATTACATTTAAAAGGTAAGTACAACTAATAACATCAGAGAGTTTCCTTTGCCTCTCTCTTATCCTTATTCTTTTCATCACCTTCCTTTGTCAGTACTGTTCAGTCACGCTTATTCCGTTTAATTCATCCACATTTTGCGTTGATTACTTTTTTCTCCTGTTTCTCTAACATCTTTTCTGTCACTATTTTATTCAGTCTATCTATCTCTTCAGTTTGATTCTTCCGTTGTCTTATGGTGACTCACCTTTATTGACCTTATATCAGCTTTGTTTCTAGAATCTTAATTCGTTTGTCTTACCGTACCTTTAATTTTATTCCCTTAGTCTGCTTTCATTAATTATGCTCAATTCTTAAACTTAAATCTAAAGGGCCTCATTTATGAAAGCCTTGCGCCACCGATGCGCCACTTTTTCCCATGTTAAAAGTGACGCATGGGCGGTGCAAGACCTTCATAAATAAGGCCCATAGTTTACTTCCCTTACCCTACTTCATTTCTATTTATTTGTCTCTTACAGTCCTTGTGTATTTCTACTCCGTTCATCTTCTGTTTCTCACCCTTTTTTACTCTGTTTCTCTTACTGTTTTTCCTTTATTTTATCTATCTCCTTAAGATATTCCTGTACTCTTACTGTGTTTCTTTAAGAGACTGTTTATTTCGTGTACTATCACTGATCATACTCTTATTATCTCTCTCACTTTACTTTCGTTTAGACACTCATTCCTTCAGTGCTATTATCTCTTTCAATTAATTACCTTACTCATTTATTTATATACTACACATTCTGTCTATGCCTCTTACTCTCCCTCAGTCTTTTTTCTTTCACTTTCTGTTTCATTCACTCCTACTTTTTTTGTTTTATGAAATGTACATTATAACCTTATTTTTACTTTTCCTCCACAGATACTATGTTTTTTAAAGAAATTTACTTTTACTTTGTTACTATTTCTTAGGTAAGTATAAAAAATAAAGAAACTTTTCCATCACTGTGTTATTTCTTTGTCTATCCTGGTCATACCAGTGTCATGTTTTATGTGAGCACTTCCACACAGGATTGGGTGCACTGCCATAAGGAGCGCCTTAAAAGTGATTTTATGAAATCAGCGACATTCACTAACTGAGTTAAACAACGCTGATATATGAAAACATTGGAGGTAAATGATGTTAAATGTTAAATGGTGTTGTTTCCAGGGCTTTAAGAGGTGTTAAAAAAATTGGGGGGTCTTTTCAAAGAGAGTGGTGGTTGTAATTCCGAGGGCAGTTTAAAACACATAGGCTAAAAATCTGCGCTTAGCATAGTGTTGCACCTGACTGGTGTTATGTTGTTTCTGTCATTTTATGCCGATATATAATATAGCAAGTATTTTCTCACGAAAAAGAAGCCATGACTATTGGCTTTGTGAATGATTGCTAATTTCTTAAAATAAAAAAGCAGCAACCATGGCATAGTTGAATATAGTATTGTAAATGCTTATGTTCAAGAATGATGAGAGAGTAAAATAAGGTTAACCTGATCTTTTAAACTTATTTGACAGGCTTCTTTAAAGGAAGTGTTCTATATCATTGTAGCGTGGGCGTTTCACTTTTTTATACCTAACACAATCCCTTCTGTACGCTGTAGCAGGAGGAGCGCTACATACTTGAACATCTTTCAGTGCCCCATTTTCATTCAGTAAGTGGCAATGAGACCGATACAGAACTTCAATGGGCGGGAGGGGCTGCTCCTGTGCGCCTGGAGGAGTGCGAGGCCGCTCCAGCAGTGGGAGTGAGGCCTCTCAGAGGGGAGCAGCGCAGCTCCTTCTGATGGCCACAATTGCAGATAACAGGGTATGGATGTCCGTGGAATTTATGGACGGTTAGTCACTCTAGAGTGTGCGCGGCGCCCCTGGCACCTCATTACAGCACACAGGGGAGCCGCGGTGCACAGTTTGAGAATCAGAGACTTAGGAGATAAACCTTCATAATAGCAAGGCTCGTAAGTGATAAAAATCGCCGCTGCACGGCGTTCTAAATATCGATGCTATCAGCAGAATTTTCCGCGGTGTTAGTGCTTTAATATCAATGGGAACACATATGTGATAGTAGATCCTGTAACAGCTGGCGCTACTTAACATTACCGCGTGAAAATAAACGTTGTTTTCACGCAGCAATGTGTGCCTTATAATTAGGGGACGGGGTGGATTTAGTTTTATTTTCCACACCCTCATGTTAACGCTGCCAAATGCTTGATTAGAGCAGGCTTTAACAGTCCTACGATAAACAAGTTTATTCCACATCTTTTTCTCACAACGCCTCTTTTCGTGATAGGGTGTTTTCCCCTCCAACCACATTTTGCATGTGCTTTGATCTACGCCCACTTTGCATGTCATTAACTTACTGTGCGCAACATATGCAAAGTGGTCTTACGGCAGGCGATGTAATGCCATTTTCACGAAGGTGCTGGAGAATATTTTCAAGGATAGGTAAAACATTAACGCCGCTTTGATCGGCAGAAAAGTGCAGATATAGCAGCGATAACGGCCTTGATAATATGCTCTATGAATTGCAATCGAACCTAATGCTAGATGTAAAGACAACTAACGTAGGTTTCGGTTGCAATTCATAGAACATACTATGAAGGCTATTATCGTCATTTTATCGGCAGTGTCCTGTCGATGAAACCGATGATAATGTATTACGTCTCCTTCATAATATGCCCCGAGTATCGTCGCTTTTTTGCATAATTGTCCCAAAAAAAAGCGTCGATACTTCAGCTTGTGAATAGAGCTCTTTTTGGTACAATGAGTTAGTTCTGAAAAGAACTTTTTTTTTTTTTTTTTTTTGTTAACAAGTGTTATATTGTTTTTGACTTTTAAAACTGGAACCGAAATTTTGAAGTTTAAAACTGTGAAACTGGATCAAAATGAAATGAGAAAAATCATCTTCTGTCGGAGCATTGATGTTCATTAATTCTTCTCTCAATCAGAGTGAGGCTCTGCTCTCCGTACACAATAATTTCTCCACACAAGTTGCATTTCATATGCACCTTTGACAAATATGGTCCCAAGTCCATCTCTGCACTGGATGGAGATACAGGTCGTCCACCAGAAGATGTGCTGGCCACAGCTGATGGTAGTTGTGTTGCCAGAGCTCTTGTCGATGCCTGTGCACATTTCTCAGGATGCACTTGCCTCACATGCCTCATCATCGTATGTATTGAAAACGAATACTTTTTGGAAGGATTTCCTCTTGAAAGAACTGCATCACAAATTGTGCAAGTGACTTTGGGCGCATTCACTTTTTTTTGTTCCTTAAGAAAAGAAAAAAATTGCCAGATGAAAGATTCCTTCCTTTTTGTTAAAGGTAGCCGATAATTTTCTCCTGATTCTGACGATGAATTCTGTGCGGCAGCCATTTCACCAAAGTCTTCGGAAAGATGTAAAACGTTCTTCTCTCTTGAGAGTAAAGAAGATAGTGAGGGAGGTGGGTGGGATCCGTGAAAAATCCAGAACAGAAACTACTAACAACCAATTGGAAGTGTTCTTTTCGAGTCACATGACTTGACATTCACGCATTAGGATGTGTACGCGATGACATTTCCCTGGTTACGTACGTCATTTGGAAGTATCGGTCTAATTCATTGAAGTTTCAAAACGTAAAAAGTAGGAAAGCTAAACACAGCCTGATCTTGTACATCTTCTCAGAAGATGCAAGTTCAAAATTGTAAAAGTATAAAACTTTTTATGTTTTTGCCCTGGGGTGCGCGCACCGGGTCGCGCACGAAAGTTGAAAAATATTTACAACAAGGGGTGGTGAGGGACAGAGTCTCTGAATTAAGCAGAAAGCTCTCACCCAGTCAAGAGATCAGGGCTAGATCCAACACCGTTTTTTAGCTCACTGCACCATCCCAGTTTCAGAACCTGGCTGTATGCAAATTAGTCTGTTCCTGTCCCAGTGCATGATGGGAACAGGGCAAACCAAACTACAAAAGCCAATTCTTACACTGGGAAGGAAACAAGCTCCCGGGGACCGGTTTCTGGCATTACAGCCGTCTTCGGCCTGGTTTGCTTGAATCCTGATGGTGCAATGAGCAAGGGTCTCACATCTGAGAATACCCTTCCACGCTTAGGGTGGACAAAAATATTTACAACAAGGGGTGGTGAGGGACAGAGTCTCTGAATTAAGCAGAAAGCTCTCACCCAGTCAAGAGATCAGGGCTAGATCCAACACCGTTTTTTAGCTCACTGCACCATCCCAGTTTCAGAACCTGGCTGTATGCAAATTAGTCTGTTCCTGTCCCAGTGCATGATGGGAACAGGGCAAACCAAACTACAAAAGCCAATTCTTACACTGGGAAGGAAACAAGCTCCCGGGGACCGGTTTCTGGCATTACAGCCGTCTTCGGCCCGGTTTGCCTGAATCCTGATGGTGCAATGAGCAAGGGTCTCACATCTGAGAATACCCTTCCACGCTTAGGGTGGACAAAAATATTTACAACAAGGGGTGGTGAGGGACAGAGTCTCTGAATTAAGCAGAAAGCTCTCACCCAGTCAAGAGATCAGGGCTAGATCCAACACCGTTTTTTAGCTCACTGCACCATCCCAGTTTCAGAACCTGGCTGTATGCAAATTAGTCTGTTCCTGTCCCAGTGCATGATGGGAACAGGGCAAACCAAATTACAAAAGCCAATTCTTACACTGGGAAGGAAACAAGCTCCCGGGGACCGGTTTCTGGCATTACAGCCGTCTTCGGCCCGGTTTGCTTGAATCCTGATGGTGCAATGAGCAAGGGTCTCACATCTGAGAATACCCTTCCACGCTTAGGGTGGACAAAAATATTTACAACAAGGGGTGGTGAGGGACAGAGTCTCTGAATTAAGCAGAAAGCTCTCACCCAGTCAAGAGATCAGGGCTAGATCCAACACCGTTTTTTAGCTCACTGCACCATCCCAGTTTCAGAACCTGGCTGTATGCAAATTAGTCTGTTCCTGTCCCAGTGCATGATGGGAACAGGGCAAACCAAACTACAAAAGCCAATTCTTACACTGGGAAGGAAACAAGCTCCCGGGGACCGGTTTCTGGCATTACAGCCGTCTTCGGCCCGGTTTGCTTGAATCCTGATGGTGCAATGAGCAAGGGTCTCACATCTGAGAATACCCTTCCACGCTTAGGGTGGACAAAAATATTTACAACAAGGGGTGGTGAGGGACAGAGTCTCTGAATTAAGCAGAAAGCTCTCACCCAGTCAAGAGATCAGGGCTAGATCCAACACCGTTTTTTAGCTCACTGCACCATCCCAGTTTCAGAACATGGCTGTATGCAAATTAGTCTGTTCCTGTCCCAGTGCATGATGGGAACAGGGCAAACCAAACTACAAAAGCCAATTCTTACACTGGGAAGGAAACAAGCTCCCGGGGACCGGTTTCTGGCATTACAGCCGTCTTCGGCCCGGTTTGCTTGAATCCTGATGGTGCAATGAGCAAGGGTCTCACATCTGAGAATACCCTTCCACGCTTAGGGTGGACAAAAATATTTACAACAAGGGGTGGTGAGGGACAGAGTCTCTGAATTAAGAAGAAAGCTCTCACCCAGTCAAGAGATCAGGGCTAGATCCAACACCGTTTTTTAGCTCACTGCACCATCCCAGTTTCAGAACCTGGCTGTATGCAAATTAGTCTGTTCCTGTCCCAGTGCATGATGGGAACAGGGCAAACCAAACTACAAAAGCCAATTCTTACACTGGGAAGGAAACAAGCTCCCGGGGACCGGTTTCTGGCATTACAGCCGTCTTCGGCCCGGTTTACTTGAATCCTGATGGTGCAATGAGCAAGGGTCTCACATCTGAGAATACCCTTCCACGCTTAGGGTGGACAAAAATATTTACAACAAGGGGTGGTGAGGGACAGAGTCTCTGAATTAAGCAGAAAGCTCTCACCCAGTCAAGAGATCAGGGCTAGATCCAACACCGTTTTTTAGCTCACTGCACCATCCCAGTTTCAGAACCTGGCTGTTTGCTTGAATCCTGATGGTGCAATGAGCAAGGGCCAGAAACCGGTCCCCGGTAGCTTGTCTCCTTTCTGGTGAAGAATTGGCTTGGTAGTTTAGTCTGCCCTGTTCCCATGATGCACTGGGCCAGGGACAGACTGATTTGCATATAGCCAGGTTCTGAGCTGGGATGGGGCAGTGAGATAAATAACGGTGATGGATCAAGCCCTGATCTTTGGACTGGGTAAGAGTGGTCTGTTTAACTCAGACACTCTGTTCATCACCACCCCCTTTTCTAAATCGAAAGTTGAAAAAGGCGTTGTGTTTGATTTAGTAAAAAGTTTCAAAACATTAAAAAGAAGGCAAGGTACAGTCTCCTTGACCTATTATAACTTCTCTGGGGGGTCTATGAAGAAATTTGATGGGTCGAAACTGCAATGTTTTTTCGGAAATTTATAGCGCGGTGCGCGCAACCGGTCGCGCACGAAAGTTTACAAAGGCGATCTGTTTCAAAAACTGACAAATTTCAAAACGTTCAAAAAAAGGAAAGGTACACACTCCCTAATCCACTAGAGCTTTAAAAGGAGTCCCTAAACAACTCTGCAAATCAACAAAACTGTTTTTTTCCGATAAAAACATTTACTGAAATTCATTGATAAAAGTATAAGTTGTAATCACGATATAATTAATAATTAGCATTTTAAAAACCTATGAAATTCACTGAAGGGCATTGCGGGAGCGCAAGTTATAGTTAGCTTAACTAACTATAACGGGGGAATTTCAATGGTTTTGTATGAGTGAAATGCCCAGCTAACTATAACATGTGTCAAACCTATGGTTTTTTCAGTAAATTTTTAAGGTTTTTCAAATGCTAATTCCTAACTATAACATGGCTGAAACCTGTTTTTTTCAGTGAATTTTTAAGGTTTTTTAAATGCTAATTCCTAACTATAATGTTTTTGAAACTTATGGTTTTTTCAGTGAATTTCAAAGGTTTTGTAAAGGATAATTTGTAAATGTATTAATTGTTATATTTTTTATACTGATTTTCTACATTGTTTTAAAGTATTTATTTTTATATATTTTATTTTTTAAATTGCATCATATATTTTTATTATAAATTGAAAAAAAAATGTTATTAAAAATATTGAAATTGTAATACATTTTTTTTAATTTATATATATTTTATATAGCAGGCAATGATATCCTATGGAAGGAAATTCAAGTTACTTGTAAGTACGGTTAAAATTACTTTTCAGGAACAGTAGTAGGTTCAAAGATGCAGCACAGACGTCTCTTCAGATAACAGGTGAGTAATTGAAATTCGTAGTTCGGCTGAGTTTAGAGGAATTTTTTAAAGTTCAAAAACTCCACACTTAGATGAATTTCCAAGTGAAACTAGTCAATGTTAGCCTATGGAAGGAAATTCCAGGTACTGTAAGTATGGTTAGAATTACTTTTCAGGATCAGTAGTGAGCTAAAAGATGCAGCAATGAGGTATCTCCTGATAACAGGTGAGTAAATCGGAATTCGTAGTTCGACTGATTTTAGAGGAATTCTTTTAAGTTCCAAAACTCCACACTTAGAAAAATTTCCAAGTGAAACCAGTCAATGTTAGCCTATGAAAGGAAATTCCAGTTACTGTAAGTATGGGTAGAATTACTTTTCAGGATGAGTAGTGAGCTAAAAGATGCAGCAATGAGGTCTCTCCTGATAACAGGTGAGTAAATCGGAATTCGTAGTTCGACTGATTTAGAGGAATTCTTTTAAGTTCCAAAACTCCACACTTAGAAAAATTTCCAAGTGAAACCAGTCAATGTTAGCCTATGAAAGGAAATTCCAGTTACTGTAAGTACGGATAGAAAGTGTAGCAGAGAGATGCAAAAAGGGGCATGGCATGCACCACCTCTCTGCAACGCAGCGCAGTGGTGCTTCCAGGAAGCACCTGCTGGACTACTTGACCCCCATGGTCCCTCAGATGTGAAGTTACATTTTTTCCCCAACCTAAAACGCGCCACAGGACGTGTTTGCACATATCACGTCAGGCCCGTCCCCTCCCTTCGCCACTGTGAAAAATGCGCCCTGTCACTGTTCTAAGTTGAGAGATTAAGTCCCCTTCAATCCTAGGGATCCCTAGGGTCAAACTAGCCCACCAGGTACCTCCAGTAAGCACCACAGAGCTGCGTTACAGAGAGGTGTAAAAAGGGACATAGCCTCTGAACACCTGTCTGCAACGCAACTTGCTGGCACATACCGGAGATACCTGTTGGGCTATTTGGCCCTCAGGGACCCTCAGTATTGAAAGATTATTAATTCCCCGACTTAAAACGCACCATGGGCGCGTTTGCACACTGATGAAGGAAGGGGGCGTGGCCTGAGGTGACATGTCTGCAAACACGCCCTGTGGCGAGTTTTAAGTTAGAGAATTAATTCCTTATTATTCCTGAGGTCCCCTGTGGACCAATTAGCCCACCAGGTACCTCCAGTATGCGCCAGGGAGCTGAGCTGCAGAGAGGTGTTCAGAGGCCACGCCCCTTTTTACAACACTCTGCAACTCAGCTCTGTGGCGCTTACTGGAGTTACCTGGTGGGCTAGTTGGCCCCTAGGGGACCTCTGGAATTGAAAAGGAAATAATTCCCCCACTTAAAACACACCAGAGGGTGTGTTTGCACACACATCACCTCAAGCCCCCCCCTACTTTCACCACTGTGCAAACGCACCCTGTGGCACATTCTACGTTGGGGGATTAAGTCCCCTTGAATACTGGGGGTGCCTGGGGGCCAACTAGACCACCAGGAACCTCCAGTATGCGCCAGGGGGCTGCGTTGCAGAGAAGTGTAAAAAGGGGCATGACCTCTTTACACGTCTCTGCAACGCAGCCTTCTGGTGCATACTGGAGGTTCCTGGTGGGCTAGTTGGCCCCCAGGGACCCCCAGTATTTAAGGGGAATCAGTTCCCCCTCTGTGAACGTGCCAGGGGGCGTGTTTGCAGACTGATGCAATCCGTCACCTCAAGCCCCAGCCCCTCCCTGCACCACTCTGCAAACACGCCCCATGGTGCATTTGCAGAGGGGGAAGTAATTCCCTTGGAATACTGGGGGTCCCTGGGGGCCAGCTAGCCCACCAGGAACATCCAGTATGAGAGAGGTGTAAAAAGGGGCATGACCTCATTACACCTCTCTGCAATGCAGCCCCCTGGCGCGTTTGCAGAGGGGAAACTAATTCTCCTTGCATACTGGCGGTCCCTGGGGGCCAACTAGCCCAACAGGAACTTCCAGTTTGCGCCAGGGGGCTGCGTTGCAGAGAGGTGTTCTGAGGCCATGCCCCTTTTTACACCTCTCTGCAAGGCAGGCCCCTGGCGTGTTTGCTGAGGGGGAACTAATTCCCCTTGCATACTGGGGGTCCCTGGGGCAAACTAGCCCACCAGGAACCTCCAGTATGCGCCAGGGGGCTGCCTTGCAGAGAGGTGTAATGAGGCCACGCTCCTTTTTACACCTCTCTGCAACGCACCCCCCTGGCTCATACAGGAGGCTCCTGTGGGCTAGTTGGCCCCCAGGGACCCCAGTATGGAAGGGGAATTAGTTCCTCCTCTGCAAACGCGCCAGGGGGCGTGTTTGCAGAGAGGTGCACTGAGGGGGCGCCGCCTCCTCCCGATCCTGCTTTTTTTATATTGAATTTTAAGAAGGGGGGCTGTGTAGCCCCCCTTCTTTTTCTTTTTTTTGGGGCCCTGGGGACCCCATCACCTAAGGCCTGCCCCAAGTTTAATTTTTTTTTTTAATAGGGAAAGGTGCCACGTGACCCCCCTCTCAAGGCCATAGTGTGCCCGGGGACCCTATTACCCAGGGCATGGGCCTTTTTTAACATTTTATTTTTAATTAGGAGGGGGGCTGCTTTGCCCCCCTCCTGTGGCCGCTTTTGGCTACGGGGACCCCATCCCCCGGGGCCAGCCATTTTTTTTATTATTCTTTTATTTTTGGGGGAGGGGCCATGTGGCCCCCCTCCTGGGCCACTTCTGGACCCGGGAACTCCATCCCTGGGGCCAGGCTCTTCTCATTGGGGGCAGTGAGGGGGTCCCCAGGCCCCCCACAGTCCCTGCCGGCTCGCCGCATCCTGCAAGAGCCAGCATTGCTTTTCTGCATGGGGAGCAGCTAACATGCTGCTCCCCATGCAGAAAAGCAATCCGCTTTGGTTTTTGAAAGAGAGAGCAAGTTTCTGCTCTCTCTTTCATATGGCCGGGATGCCCGTCACCCCCTCCCAACACAATCCCCAAGGATGGGAAGACGGACGCAGTTCTGAACTTTTGGAAGGCGGGAAGGAGTCACCATCCCGGCCGTAGTTATTAAAATATGAAACAAAATTAAAACATTAAATAAAAGTTTCATATCATGTACAATTTTCATTTATTACATTTCGATGAAGACATGTTCATTGGCTAACCTTAACAAATCTCTAATACAAAGGTTTCCTAGCCGAGTCTAACATCCTGCAAATGCATACATTCTAAATTAAAATTGTACATCCTAGCATTAAGGGCCAACGGCAAGGTCACAACCGGTGTCAGATCCCTACTACCAAAACTCTCACCCTCACGGTGTGAGTGGCGGCCGCGCAGAGGACTGTACCCTCCGTGTCAACTCCAATTTCCCTTGTCTTGTTGGGGGCCCCTATTTCAGCTCGACGCCATCTTAAAGGTCGTCCGAGCACCCGTGTGAGGTATCTGTAGGAAGGACAGCGTGGACTCCCCCCCACCCCACACTCTCTCTCACATCCGCCGTCGCGGATATCCGGGCCCTGGGAAATTCGTAGGAGGGGCATATAGCCGCCTCCTCCCCTGGAAGGGGCCTATGGCCGTCTCCCCTTAGGCGACCCATCCTTAGTGGGTGCCGCCTCCCAGTGGGAAGGGCCAATGGCCGCCTCGCCCCGGGCGCTCCCATCCATAGTGGGTGGCGCCCCCCTCTAGGGACCTTGAAATTACTGCTCACCGATCATGACCTTACCGCCCGACCAAAAAATAAATACAACATTTGTTTACCTACTAAGGGAGAAAATATCATCCTGTCTACTTGTATCAATTGTTTACTCTTAAGGAAAACAGTACCTTCAAACAGAAATTACATCCTTAAACTAGCATTAATTTTCTTCTATACGAAGGGAAAGAAGATGTTATCAGAGCCAAAACTTTATTGCAAAACTAACATTGCCATAAGGGGCTGGTGGGTGGGTCAAAATTGCTCCTTGTTCCGTCGAGGGCTCACGTGCAACGAGTGGGTGCAGCTTCCAAGCACAGGAACAAGAGGACGCTTCTTCGGATTCCCGCTCTCTTTATTCTTCTTCCGGAGGGCGTGTACCCTCCGCCGGTACGCCTACTGGGCGTGGCCATCGGTGTAGGTGTCTAGGACAACCCCTCTTGGGCGGGAAAAAGGCGCGCCCCGGCTACGTCGCTTCGGGCATACCAGCCGAGACACGCCCCCCGCCCAAAATGGTTTCCCGGGAGGATCGGGGCACCCAACCATACGTTCGGGGGGACCGAGTGGTCGCCCCTTTCCAAAAACCATAGCAAACAGCAGTGTCCCGGGTGGGTACCCCGGGACA